>NC_057797.1:523413954-523558734 GCF_018294505.1 Triticum aestivum
CGCTCCGCTGCTTTGCTCCTCTGCCGCCCGCGCCATCGCCCGCCTTGCCTCGCGCCGCAGCCGCGCATCCACCCTTCCCCGCCCGGCGCTGCTCACCGTAGCTCCCCGCTGCTTGCCCCGCAGCCTTCTTCTCGCGCCCGCGTCGCCACCCAACACCGCGGCCAACAGGCGCCGTGGCCGTCGTCCCCGCCATTGGCCTCCCGCTCCCGGTGCTGGCGCCTGCCACCGTTGGCCTGGGCAAGCGCCCAAGTGGGCTGGCACCCGCACGCCCGAGACCCGTGCCCATTTGCCCGCTATGGCCTTTGGCCCAATGACAACGGGCCCCGTGCCCAGATCGGTTATATAAAAAATGAATGAAAATAAAATAAAATAAATAATAAAAATAATTAATTGATTAATTAATTAACTAATTAATTAACTTAATTAAATCTGATTAAATAACTAATTAAGATTAATTAATCTAATGGCTAATTAACCTAATTAACTACTGTTAATTAGCTAACAGTGTATGACAGTGGGGCTCACCCCCTTAATTAATACTAATTAGGTTAATTAATTTGTTTAAATAAAAATGTGTCACTGACCAGAGGGACCCACTAGTCAGGTTGACCAGTCAACCCTGATGACTGCTGATGTCAGCATGACCTCATGCTGATGTCATAAATCCATTTTTGAATTAAATTAAATAATTAATTAAAATTCCAGAAATTAATAAAATCTTTAGAAAATCATATGTTTTAATCCGTAACTCGGATTAAATTATTTTCAACATGAAAGTTGCCTAGAACGACGAGACAAATCCGAATACGCAGCCCGTTCGTCTGCCACGCGTTCCTAGCATAGCGAACCTGCAACATTTCACCTCTGGTTCATCTGTCCGAAATCGCGAAACACTGAGAATACTTTCCCGGATATTTCCCCCCCTTCGCCGGTATCGCCTATCCCTACATTAGGTCACCCCTAGCACAACGTATTGTCGCATCTTGCTTTGTGTTACATTTGATTGCTCTGTTATTTGTTGTGTTCCCCCTCCGTTACTCCTTTTCGGTAGACTCCGAGACCGCTGCCGATGTATGTGTGTTCGACTACATCGAAGATGACCCCTCCTTGCCAGAGCAACCAGGCAAGCCCCCCCTTTGATCACCAGATATCGCCTACTCTTCTCTATACTGCTTGCATTAGAGTAGTGTAGCATGTACTGCTTTTCGTTATTCCTATCCTGATGCATAGCCTGTCCTTGCTACTACTGTTGTTACTATTACCTGCTATCCTACTGCTTAGTATAGGATGCTAGTGTTCCATCAGTGGCCCTACACTCTTGTCCGTCTGCCATGCTATACTACTGGGTCGTGATCACTTCGGGAGGTGATCACGGGCATATACTATATACTTTACACAGTTACATTACCTGTGGTACTGTTCGGAGTTGAGGGCTGAAGGGGCAGGTGGCTCCATCCCGGTAGAGGTGGGCCTGGGTTCTCGACGGCCCCCGACTATTACTTTGTGGCGGAGCGACAGGGCAGGTTGAGACCACCTAGGAGAGAGGTGGGCCTGGCCCTGGTCGGTGTTCGCGGATACTTAACACGTTTAACGAGATCTTGGTATTTGATCTAAGTCTGGCTATTGGCCTATACGCACTAATCATCTACGCGGGGACAGTTATGGGCACTCGACGTCGTGGTATTAGCCGAAGCCTTCGTGACGTCAGCGACTGAGTGGCGCGCGCCGGATTGGACCGTAAGCCTGCTCTTGTATTAAGGGGGCTAGTTCTGCTTCCGGCCGCGTACGCAACGTGCAGGTGTGCAATGGGCGATGGGCCCAGACCCCTGCGCCATAGGATTTAGACTGGCGTGCTGACCTCTCTGTTGTGCCTAGGTAGGACTGCGACGTGTTGATCTTCCGAGGCCGGGCATGACCCAGGAAAGTGTGTCCGGCCAAATGGGATCGAGTGTGTTGGGTTATGTGGTGCACCCCTGCAGGGAAGTTAATCTATTCGAGTAGTCGTGATCTTCGGTAGCAGGACGACTTGGAGTTGTACCTTGACCTTATGACAACTAGAACCAGATACTTAATAAAACACACCCTTCCAAGTGCCAGATACAACCGGTGATCGCTCTCTCATAGGGCGACGAGGGGAGGATCATCGGTTAGGATTATGCTATACGATGCTACTTGATGCTACTTGGTGAACTTACCATCTACTCTCTCCTACATGCTGCAAGATGGAGGTGGCCACAAGTGTAGTCTTCGACAGGATTAGTTATCCCCCTCTTATTCTGGCATTCTGTAGTTCATTCCACATATGATTCCCTTATTCCATTTGATACTCATGCATATGTAGTGTAGCTCCTTGCTTGCGAGTACTTTGGATGAGTACTCACGGTTGCTTTCTCCCTCTTTTCCCCCTATCCCTTCTACCTGGTTGTCGCAACCAGATGTTGGATCCCAGGAGCCATACGCCACCTTCGACGACGACTCCTACTACACCCGAGGTGCCTACTACTATGTGCTGCCCGCTGACAACGACCAGGAGTAGTTTAGGAGGATCCCAGGCAGGAGGCATGCGCCTCTTTCGATCTGTATCCCAGTTTGTGCTAGCCTTATTAAGGCAAACTTGTTTAACTTATGTCTGTACTCAGATATTGTTTGCTTCCGCTGACTCGTCTATGATCGAGCTCTTGTATTCGAGCCCTCGAGGCCCCTGGGTTGTAATATGATGACTGTATGACTTATTTTATTTGTAGAGTTGTGTCGTGATATCTTCCCGTGAGTCCCCGATCTTGATCGTACACATTTGCGTGTATGATTGGTGTACGATTGAATCGGGGGCGTCACAGTGAGAGTGCGTATAATCCATGGACTCAACATTAGTAATAAAGAACTCACATACTTATTGCAAAAATCTATTAGTTACCGGAACAAAGTACTACGCGCATGCTCCTAGGGGGATAGATTGGTAGGAAAAGACCATCTCTCGTCCCCGACCGCCACTCATAAGGAGGACAATCAATAAATACATCATGCTTCGACTTCTTAACATAACAGTTCACCGTACGTGCATGCTACGGGAATCACAAACTTCAACACAAGTATTTCTCAAATTCACAACTACTCAACTAGCATGAGTCTAATATCACCATCTCCATATCTCAAAACAATTATCAAGTATCAAACTTCTCTTAGTATTCAATGAACTCCATATGAAAGTTTTTATTATATCCCTCTTGGATGCCCATCATAGTAGGACTAAATTCATAACCAAAGCAAATTACCATGCTGTTCTAAAGACTCTCAAAATAATATAAATGAAGCCTGAGAGATCAATTATTTCTATAAAATAAAACCACCACCGTGCTCTAAAAGGATATAAGTGAAGCACTAGAGCAACGCCAAACTACTCCAAAAGATATAAGTGAAGATCAATGAGTAGTTGAATAATTATGCAACTATGTGAAGACTCTCTAACATTTAAGAATTTCAGATCTTGGTATTTTATTCAAACAGCAAGCAAAACTAAAATAAAATAAAATGACGCTCCACGCAAAACACATATCATGTGGTAAATAAAAATATAGCTCCAAGTAAAGTTACCGATGAACGAAGACGAAAGAGGGGATGCCTTCCGGGGCATCCCCAAGATTAGGCTCTTTGTTTTCCTTGAAGATTTCCTTGGGGTGCCTTGGGCATCCCCAAGCTAAGGCTCCTGCCACTCCTTATTCCACAGTCCATCGAATCTTTACCCAAAAGTTGAAAACTTCACAACACAAAACTTAACAGAAAACTCGTAAGCTCTGTTAGCGAAAGAAAACAAAACACCACTTCAAGGTACTGTAATGAGGTCATTCTTTATTTATATTGGTGTTAAAACTACTGTATTCCAACTTCTCTATGGTTTATAAACTCTTTTACTAGCCATAAATTCATCAAAATAAGTAAACAACACACGAAAAACAGAATCTGTCAAAAACAGAACAGTCTGTAGTAATCTGTAACTAACGCAAACTTCTGGAACCCCCAAAATTCTAAAATAAATTGCTGGACGTGAGTAATTTATATATTAATAATCTTCAAAAATAATTAACTAAATAGAACTTTCCAAATAAAAATGGCAGCAATTCTCATGAGCGCTAAAGTTTCTGTTTTTTACAGCAAGATCAACAAGACCTTCCCCCAAGTCTTCCTAACGGTTCTACTTGGCACAACACTAAGTAAAACATAAGAACTCAATCATAACATAGGATAGATGATTAATTTATTACTAAAAAGGGGCAAAAATCTAAGAACCAAAATAAAGTTGGGTTGCCTCCCAACAAGCGCTATCGTTTAACGCCCCTAGCTAGGCATGATGATTTCAACGATGCTCACATAAAAGATAAGAATTGTAACATAAAGAGAGCATCATGAAGAATATGAATAGCACATTTAAGTCTAACCCACTTCCTATGCATAGGGATTTTGTGAGCAAACAACTTGTGGGAACAAGAATCAACTTGCATAGGAAAGCAAAACAAGCATAACTTCAAGATTTTAAGCACATAGAGAGGAAACTTAATATTATTGCAACTCCTACAAGCATATATTCCTCCCTCATAATAATTTTCAGTAGCATCATGAATGAATTCAACAATATAACCAGCACTTAAAGCATTCTTTTCATGATCTACAAGCATAGAAAATTTACTACTCTCAACATAAGCAAAATTCTTCTCATGAATAATAGTGGGAGCAAACTCAACAAAATAACTATCATGTGAGGCATAATCCAATTGAAGGTTAAAATCATGATGACAAGTTTCATGGATATCATTATTCTTTATAGCATACAAGTCATCACAATAATCATCATAGATATCAACTTTGTTCTCATAATCAATTGGAACCTCTTCCGGGATAGTGGATTCATCACAAAATAAAGTCATGACCTCTCCAAATCCACTTTCATCAATATAATCATCATAAATAGGAGGCATGCTTTCATCATAATAAATTTGCTCATCAAAACTTGGGGGACAAAAAATATCATCTTCATCAAACATAGCATCCCCAAGCTTGTGGTTTTGCATATCATTAGCATCGTAGGTATTCAAGGAATTCATACTAACAACATTGCAATCATGGTCATCATTCAAAGATTTACTGTCAAAAATTTTAATGCATTCTTCCTCTAGCACTTGAGCACAATTATCGGAATCCTTATTTTCATGATAGATATTAAAAAGATGAAGCATATGAGGTAACCTTAATTCCATTTTTGGTAGTTTTCTTTTATAGACTAAACTAGTGATAAAACAAGAAACTAAAAGATTCGATTGCAAGATCTAAAGATATACCTTCAAGCGCTAACCTCCCCGGCAGCGGCGCCAGAAAAGAGCTTGATGTCTACTACACAACCTTCTTCTTGTAGACGTTGTTGGGCCTCCAAGTGCAGAGGTTTGTAGGATAGTAGCACATTTCCCTCAAGTGGATGACCTAAGGTTTATCAATCCGTGGGAGGAGTAGGATGAAGATGGTCTCTCTCAAGCAACCCTACAACCAAATAACAAAGAGTCTCTTGCATCCCCAACACACCCAATACAATGGTAAATTGTATAGGTGCACTAGTTCGGCGAAGAGATGGTGATACAAGTGCAATATGGAAAGTAGATAATGGTTTTTGTAATCTGAAAATATAAAAACAGCAAGGTAACTAATGATAAAAGTGAGCGTAAGCGGTATTGCAATGTGTTGAAACAAGGCCTAGAGTTCATACTTTCACTAGTGCAAGTTCTCTCAACAATAATAACATAATTGGATCACATAACTATCCCTCAAAATGCAACAAAGAGTCACTCCAAAGTCACTAATAGCGGAGAACAAACGACGAGATTATGGTAGGGTACGAAACCACCTCAAAGTTATTCTTTCCAATCAATCCGTTGGGCTATTCCTATAAGTGTCAAAACAGCCCTAGAGTTCGTACTAGAACAACACCTTAAGACACAAATCAACCAAAACCCTAATGTCACCTAGATACTCCAATGTCACCTCAAGTATCCATGGGTATGATTATACGGTATGCATCACACAATCTCAGATTCATCTATTCAACCAACACAAAGAACTTCAAAGAGTGCCCCAAAGATTCTACCGGAGAGTCAAGACGAAAACGTGTGCCAACCCCTATGCATAGGTTCATGGGCGGAACCCGCAAGTTGATCACTAAAATATACATCAAGTGGATCAATAGAATACCCCATTGTCACCACGGGTATCCCACGCAAGACATACATCAAGTGTTCTCAAATCCTTAAAGACTCAATCCGATAAGGTAACTTCAAAGGGAAAACTCAATCCATTACAAGAGAGTAGAGGGAGAGAAACATCATAGGATCCAAATATAATAGCAAAGCTCGCGATACATCAAGATCGTAACACCTCAAGAACACGAGAGAGGGAGAGAGAGAGAGAGAGAGAGAGAGAGAGAGACCAAACACATAGCTACTAGTACATATCCTCAGCCCCGAGGGAGAACTACTCCCTCCTCGTCATGGAGAGCACCGGGATGATGAAGATGGCCACCGGAGAGGGATTCCCCCCTCCGGCAGGGTGCCAGAACGGGTCTAGATTGGTTTTCGGTGGCTATGGAGGCTTCTGGCGGCAGAACTCCTGATCTATTGTGCTCCCCGAAGTTTTTAGGGTATATGGGTATATATGGGAGGAAGAAGTACGTCGGTGGACCTCCGGGCTGTCCATGAGGCAGGGGGCGCGCTCAGGGGGTGGGCGCGCCCCCCACCCTCGTGGGCAGCCCGGGACTCTCCTAGTCCAACTGCGATACTCCGTGGGCTTCTTCTGGTCCAAAAATAAGTTCCATGAAGTTTCAGGTCAATTGGACTCCGTTTGATTTTCCTTTTCTGCGATATTCTAAAACAAGGAAAAAACAAAACCTGGCACTGGGCTCTAGGTTTATAGGTTAGTCCCAAAAATCATATAAAATAGCATATAAAACATCCAAGGTTGGTAATATAATAGCATGGAACAATAAAAAATTATAGATACGTCGGAGACGTATCAGCTACTTTACTGCATCACCCTTTCCTCTTCAAGGGAAAACCAACGCATTGCTCAGGAGGTAGCACGGGCTGCGCCCTGATAGAGCAGGTTAAGGCTACTGCCGCCGTCCATGAAGACTTGCGTAAGGTGGAATCCATCGATGATTGGATCAAGGACTAATGCGGCCGAACCTCCGTGACGGATACTGGTCGGATGGTCCATGCGATCGCAGGTGGTCGGACAGGCCAACCATGTGTTGAATTTTGGGGCGATTGGCTCTATCACATGGATGTAACTTAGTGCGCACTTGCGCTCCCTCTTGGGGATATGGGTGATGTATATCATGTTAACCATTTTGACTTCGGGGGGAAATTTCTTCTGACCCCCTGTTTTCGGTGCGCGAGGTTCCTCGTCGTCATCCTCACTAGGCGACCCTTTCTCCTTATGTTCGGCATTTAACTTGCCGGCCTGTTTGAAGACCCAACAACTTCTGTTGGTATGGTTGGCAGGCTTATCAGGAGTGTCGTGGATCTGGCAGGGTCGATCAAGTATTCGTTCCAGGCTTGATGAACTGTCTTTGTTTTGTTTGAATGGCTTCTTCCGTTGATCGGATTTGGAGCCACTGAATCCTGCGTTGACTGCCTTATTCTTTGTATCACCATTGTTGCTCTGACACTTATGTTTGTTGCATCGGGGCCTTCCGTTGTCGTTTCAGGCTTTGGAAGTGCTGGGGTCGCTGGTACTGTTACCGCTGCGGGCTAGCCAACTATCCTCGCCCGTGCAGAGTCGGGTCATTAGTGCTGTAACAGTTGCCATGGACTTTGGATTTTATTGGTGTGTCTTTGCGGTGCCCCCTCCCACGTATATAAAGGGGGGAGGAGAGGTGGCCGGCCCTAGGGGGCGCCATGGGGGGAGTCCTACTTAGACTCCCGGTCCAAGTAGGATTCGGTCCCCCCCTTTCCTGGTCCAAGTAGGAGAAGAAGGGAAGGAGGAAGGGAAGAGAAGGAAGGAGGGGGGCGTCGCCCCCTCCCCTTGTCTGATTCATACCGGGCAAGGGGGGTGGATGCGTCACCTCTGGCCAGCCCTTTCTCTTCTCCACTAAGGCCCATGGTGGCCCATTAACCTCCCCGGGGGGTTCCGGTAACCCCCGGTACTCCGAAACTTATCCGAAAGACCCGAACCATTCTGGTGTCAGAATGTAGCCTTCCAATATATAAATCTTTATGTCTCGACCATTTCGAGACTCATCGTACTGTCCGTGATCTCAACCGGGGCTCCGAACAAACTTCGGTTCATCAAAACATGAAACTTATAATACAAATCGTCATCGAACATTAAGTGTGCGGACCCTACGGGTTCAAGAACTATGTAGACATGACCGAGACATATCTCTGATCAATAACCAATAGAGGAACCAGGATGCTCATATTGGCTCCTACATATTCTACGAAGATCTTTATTGGTCAAACCACATAATAACATACGTTGTTCCCTTTATCGTCGGTATGTTACTTGCCCGAGATTCGATCGTCGGTATCATCATACGTAGTTCAATCTCATCACCGGCAAGTCTCTTTACTCATTCCGTAATGCATCATCCCATGACTAACTCATACACTGGTACGCGTCGGTGCTATACAAATGGTTTTTAACCCCTTTCCGCGATGACATTTGGAACTGTCGCCAAGTGAGTGTGGGCGATAGGGGGTTCCTTCCCACATGACCCAGAAACTGTCGGGGATGTGCCCTCCTGGCACACACGCTTGGCAAAATGAGGTCGTGTGCGACTGTCGAGCGCACAAATACGGAAATACGTATAGTAGAGCTAAAAATACAATTATAAAGGTGAAATTCTTTCTGGTCGCAATTACAAAGGTTGTCCATCACACACACTTTTTATGTGGTAAATGTTTGCGCAAGGTGGCCTAATGCAAACAGTTTTCAAGAGAAAGTCGTGTGTGCAGTGGAGATTGATCGCACACGTAGTGGATCCTAGAAAACGTTTCTGATCTCCACGTATATCGCAGACATTTCGCTTTTGCAAACCGTATGCAGTGTAATCCCTAATTAATCCCTAATTTAAAAATCACGTGTTTTGAATTTGAAAGTAGGCAATCATGTATTTCATATCCAACCATGTTTATTACAAATATAGGTTCAACCATGAATCCATAATTCGATGCACAGGTACATATAGTGAAGAACTAGAGAAGCACCAAGTAAAGAATGATGAACCACAATTGTACTAAAGACTGTAAGGAGAGAGGCGAAAGACATTCTGGTTGCTGGAGAAGGTGAAGCAGAATGCCCATATTGTGCCCTCCTCCATGCGTAATGCGCGCACGACTCTAGGCCAATCCCTTATGATGGTTGCCCATCCATCCTTAATTGTCTTCATTAGGACTTCTCGATGCTCATTGCAGTCTGGATGAAATACTTTAACCTTCTTTGTGTGTCCACCAATCATGTACTTTGTGAGGTAATCTTGAGTGAACTACTTCGGGAACCAATGGGAACTAAAAATATTCAGACATTGTTGTCTAACAACTCATTATGGGCAGTAAAAAGAGAAGGCTACAAAGTTTGTAGTTACCATCCTACAGCTCACTGTTGTGTTGGATAGAGCATAAACAAATAATTTGCTTGCCACCATTCGTATCTTTTTGCTAATAATCCTTATCAGTTTCCTCACTTGATGCTTGTTCATCAATATCTCATTGCCCCATACGCAAAAAGGGTCGATGCGTGGATCCTTGCCAAGGGCATATGTACCTACAAGCAACAAGTCAATATTAGAAGCTAAATAGTGTCCATGCCTGGATCTATATGCACTACATTATGGAACGACGGGGGGAGTACAAGCCGAGGGATGAAGCTAACCTCGGCGGAAAATGGTGGCCACTCCCGTTGTTGTCTTGCATAAGTAGTGGGAAGGCATGATAAGTACATCAATCTTAACATCAAACAAATATAGCAATGGTAAACAACATCATCTCCAAATGATAACTTGAATGTGTTGGTTTCAGCATGTTGTTAAAGTAGATATAAAATGGAAGGCAATGTTACCGACAGCAGGCTTAACAGCCATCAAATATTGCAATTCAAACTGGTATTGTTGAAATTCAATAGAACGTAGGTAATGCTTAAACATCACACTGGATAAATGTGTAAAACTGAAATAAAGGGTGTGTGTTAACTACACCAGGAATAACTGGAACCAAGTATAGCCGTTCAAACTGGTATTGATATAGTAAAGCGGCTCAGTTCCGACTTGCACGTAATGAACAACACATTGTGAATGAGTGAAATAAACAAGGCATAAATGACCAGTATAACGACCAAATATAGCCATTGAAAACTGGAAAGAGTCTCACTGCAACCAACCTAACAAGCAAATACAGATAAATAGGGCATATGCTTGAAAACTGGACAAATGCTCACTGCAACCAACCTAACAAGCAGATAAAGATAAACAAGGCATCTGCTTGATAACTAGACAAATGCTAAAAAAGCAACCTAACAACCAAATGCAGATAAACAATGCACCTGATTGATAATTGGACAAATGCTAAAAAAGCAACCTAACAACCAAATACAGATAAACAAGGCATCTGCTTGATAACTGGACAAATGCTCACTGCAACCAAACTAAGAACCAAATACAGATAAACAAGGCATCTACTCGATAACTGAAAAAATACTCACTCCAACCAACCTAACAACCAAATACAGATAAACAAGGCATCTACTTGCTACCACTTGAGCATTGCGTTGGTTTTCCCTTGAAGAGGAAAGGGTGATGCAGCAGAGCAGCGTAAGTATTTCCCTCAGTTTTTGAGAACCAAGGTATTAATCCAGTAGGAGGCCACGCACGAGTCCCTCGCACCTACTGCTACCTCTTGAGCACTGCGTTGGTTTTCCCCGAAGAGGAAGGGATGATGCAGCAAAGTAGCGTAAGTATTTCCCTCAGTTTTTGAGAACCAAGGTATCAATCCAGTAGGAGCCTACGCGCGAGTCCCTCGTACCTGCACAAAACAAATAAGTCCTTGCAACCAACGCAAATAGGGATTGTCAATCCCTATAAGGCCACTTACGAGAGTGAGATCTGATAGATATGATAAGATAATATTTTTGGTAATTTTATGATAAAGATGCAAAGTAAAATAAAGGCAAAGTAAATAGCAAAGGAAATAACTAAGTAGTAGGAGATTAATATGATGAAGATAGACCCGGGGGCCATAGGTTTCACTAGTGGCTTCTCTCGAGAGCATAAGTATTCTACGGTGGGTGAACAAATTACTGTTGAGCAATTGACAAAATTGAGCATAGTTATGAGAATATCTAGATATGATCATGTATATAGGCATCACGTCCGAGACAAGTAGACCAGCTCCCGCCTGCATCTACTACTATTACTCCACTCATCGACCGCTATCCAACATGCATCTAGAGTATTAAGTTAAAAATAGAGTAACACCTTAAGCAAGATGATATGATGTAGAGGGATAGACTCATGCAATATGAAGAAAACCCCATCTTGTTATCCTTGATGGCAACAATACAATACGTGCCTTGCTTCCCCTATTGTCACTGGGAAAGGACACCGCAAGATTGAACCCAAAGCTAAGCACTTCTCCCATTGCAAGAAAGATCAATCCAGTAGGCCAAACCGAACTAATAATTCGAAGAGACTTGCAAAGATAACCAATCATACATAAAAGAATTGAGAGAATATTAAAATATTATTCATAGATAGACTTGATAATAAACCCACAATTCATCGGTCTCAACAAACACACCGCAAAAAGAAGATTACATCGAATAGTTCTCCACAAGAGAGGGGAGAACATTGTATTGAGATCCAAAAAGAGAGAAGAAGCCATCTAGCTAATAACTATGGACCCGTAGGTCTGAGGTAAACTACTCACACTTCATCGGAGAGGCTATGATGTTGATGTAGAAGCCCTCCATGATCGATGTCCCCTCCGGCGGAGCTATGGAACAGGCTCCAAGATGGGATCTCGTGGATACATAAAGTTGCGGCGGTGGAATTAGGTTTTTGGCTCCGTATCTGATCGTTTGGGGGTACGTAGGTATATATAGGAGGAAGGAGTACGTCGGTGGAGCAATAGGGGGCCATGAGGGTGCAGGGCGCGCCTGGGGGGGGGAGAGTAGGCGTGCCCCCCTTCCTCGTGGCCCCCTGTTTCTTTTCTTGACGTAGGGTCCAAGTCTCCCGGATCATTATCTTCCTTAAAATCACGTTCCCGAAGGTTTCATTCCGTTTGGACTCCGTTTGATATTCCTTTTCTTCGAAACCCTAAAACAGGCAAAAAACAGCAATTCTGGACTGGGCCTCCAGTTAATAGGTTAGTCCCAAAAATAATATAAAAGTGGATAATAAAGCCCAACAATGTCCAAAACAATAGATAATATAGCATGGAGCAATCAAAAATTATAGATACGTTAGAGACGTATCAAGCATCCCCAAGATTAATTCCTGCTCGTCCTCGAGTAGGTAAATGATAAAAACAGAATTTTTGATGCGGAGTGCTACTTGGCATAATTTTAATGTAATTCTTCTTAATTGTGGTATGAATATTCAGATCCGAAAGATTCAAGACAAAAGTTCATATTGACATAAAAATAATAATACTTCAAGCATACTAACAAAGCAATTATGTCTTCTCAAAATGACATGGCCAAAGAATCCCTACAAAATCATATAGTCTGGCTATGCTCCATCTTCACCACACAAAATATTTAAATCATGCACAACCCCGATGACAAGCCAAGCAATTGTTTCATACTTTTGACATTCTCAAAACTTTTTCAATCTTCATGCAATACATGAGCGTGAGCCATGGACATAGCACTATAGGTGGAATAGAGTGGTGGTTGTGGAGAAGACAAAAAGGGGAAGATAGTCTCACATCAACTAGGCGTATCAATGGGCTATGGAGATGCCCATCAATAGATATTAATGTGAGTGAGTAGGGATTGCCATGCAACGGATGCACAAGAGCTATAAGTATATGAAAGCTCAAAAAGAAACTAAGTGGGTGTGCATCCAACTTGCTTGCTCATGAAGGCCTAGGGCATTTTGAGGAAGCCCATCATTGGAATATACAAGCCAAGTCCTATAATGAAAAATTCCCACTAGTATATGTAAGGGATAACATGAGAGACTCTCTACTATGAATATCATGGTGCTACTTTGAAGCACAAGTGTGGTAAAAGGATAGTAACATTGTCCCTTCTCTCTTTTTCTCTCATTTTTTTATTTGGGCATTTTCTCTTTTTTATGGCCTCTTTTTTTCATATGGAGTCTCATCCCGACTTGTGGGGGAATCATAGTCTCCATTATCCTTTCCTCACCGGGACAATGCTCTAATAATGATGATCATCACACTTTTATTTTTCTTACAACTCAACAATTACAACTCGATACTTAGAACAAAATATGACTCTATATGAATGCCTCCGGCGGTGTACGGGATATGCAATGACTCATTAGTGACATGTAGGAAAGAATTATGAATGGTGGCTTTGCCACAAATACGATGTCGACTACATGATCATGCTAAGCAATATGACAATGATGGAGTGTGTCATAATAAACGGAACGGTGGAAAGTTGCATGGCAATATATCTCGGAATGGCTATGGAAATGCCATAATAGGTAGGTATGGTGGCTGTTTTGAGGAAGGTATATGGTGGGTGTATGATACCGGCGAAAGGTGCGCGGTATTAGAGAGGCTAGCAAAGGTGGAAGCGTGAGAGTGCGTATAATCCATGGACTCAACATTAGTCATAAATAACTCATATACTTATTGCAAAAATCTACAAGTTATCAAAGCAAAGTATTACGCGCATGCTCCTAGGGGGATAGATTGGTAGGAAAAGACCATCGCTCGTCCCCGACCGCCACTCATAAGGAAGACAATCAATAAATAAATCATGCTCCGACTTCATCACATAACGGTTCACCATACGTGCATGCTACGGGAATCACAAGCTTCAACACAAGTATTTCTCAAATTCAGAACTACTCAACTAGCATGACTTTAATATCACTATCTCCATATCTCAAAACAATTATCAAGTATCAAACTTATCATAGTATTCAACACACTCATAAGAAAGTTCTTTTATTATTCATCTTGTATACCAAGCGCATTATGATTTGAAGCAAATTACGATGCTATTAAGACTCTCAAAATTATCTAAGTCAAGCATGAGAGATCAATAGTTTCTGTAAAACAAATCCACCACCGTGCTCTAAAAGATATAAGTGAAGTACTAGAGCAAAATTATATAACTCAAAAGATATAAGTGAAGCACATAGAGTATTCTAACAAATTCCAAATCATGTATGGCTCTCTCAAAAGGTGTGTACAGCAAGGATTATTGTGGTAAACTAACAAATAAAGACACAAATCATACAAGCCGCTCCAAGCAAAACACAAACATGTGGCGAATAAAAATATAGCTCCAAGTAGTTACCGATAGAAGTAGATGAAAGAGGGGATGCCTTCTGGGGCACCCCCAAGCTTTGGCTTTTAGGTGTCCTTAGATTATCTTGGGGGTGCTACGGGCATCCCCAAGCTTAGGCTCTTTCCACTCCTTGTTCCATAATCCATCAAATCTTTACCCAAAACTTGAAAACTTAACAAGACGAAACTTAAAGTAGAAAATCTCGTGAGCTCCGTTAGTGAAAGAAAATAAAAGACCACTTCAAGTTACTATAATGAAATCATTATTTATTTATATTGGTATTATACCTACTGTGTTCCAACTTCTCTATGGTTTATAAACTATTTTACTAGCCATAGATTCATCAAAATAAGCAAACAGCACACGAAAAACAGAATCTGTCAAAAACAAAATAGTCTGTAGTAATCTGTAGCTAGCGCAACATCTGGAAGCCCAAAAATTCTAAAATAAATTGCTGGACGTGAGGAATTTATCTATTAATCATGTTCAAAAATAATTAACTAAATAGTACTTTCCAAATAAAAATGGTAGTAGTTCTCATGGGCACTAAAGTTTCTGTTTTTTACAGCAAGTTCAACAAGACTTTCCCCAAGTCTTCCCAACGGTTCTACTTGGCACAAACACTAATTAAAAACAAAAAAACAACCAAAACAGAGGCTAGATAAATTATTTATTAATAACAGGAGCAAAAAGCAAGGAATAAAAATAAAATTGGGTTGCCTCCCAACAAGCGCTATCGTTTAACGCCCCTAGCTAGGCATAACAAGCAAGAATAGATCTTGGTATTGCCATCTTGGGTGGGAAATTCTTCAATGAGGCATCTACCATCTTTAGGAATTTATTTATTTTTATTAATTATCAAACTTTTAGGCACAAGATCGAAAAATTCATTCGTAACAAATGGTTCCTTAATGGTAGCAAAAAGATTGGGATGAATACTTATAGATTTGAGATCCGCATTTTCCTTACTAGAGAATTCACCCTTATTTTTAGGAACGTACATAAGTTTGGCAACTTTAGTGGAAGGACTTGGAGTATTCTTTACGGAAGAAAAAGCGGTTCCCAAGTTGGTAATAATATCCTCAAGTTTATTGATCCTAGTAGAATCGTGATTTATTTTCTCATTAACTATGGGTTCCTTTTCTTTAATAGTTTTCAAAGTAACTCCTACTTTAGATCCATATTGATAGATTCGGCTGTGGATCTTTTTATCCAAATTTTCAATTAACTCTATGGTAGCAACCTTATTTTCAAGCCTTTGCATTACATGCTCCAAAGTTAATACAGTTCGATTAACCAAGAGAGGGGGTGAGCCAAATAAGTCTAACATAGCATTATAAGAATCAAAAGTATGGCTACCCAAAAAGTTCCCTCCGGTAATAGTATCAAGAACATAACGGTGCCAAGGAGTAATGCCTACATAAAAATTGCGAAGGAGAATGGAAGTAGATTGCTTCCTAGTAGATCTATTTTGAGCATTGAAAATTCTATACCAAGCATATTTTAGATTTTCTCCCTCCCTTTGCTTAAAATTTATAATTTCATTCTCGGGAGACAACGAGGAAGATAAGGGACTAGCCATAACGACAAGCAAACAAACTAACACACAAGCAAACAAAAAGCAAGCGGGCAAAAAGAGGCAAATAGAGAAAGAGAGGGAGGATAGTGAGAGAGAGAGACGGTGAATAAAACGGCAAGGGTGAAGTGGGGGAGAGGAATATGAGAGGAAAATGGAAAATAATGTAATGCGGGAGATAAGGGTATGTGATTTGTACTTGGTATGTTGACTTTTGCGTATACCTCCCCGGCAACGGCGCCAGAAATGGCTCGTTGTCGGGAGTCAAATCTTGACTTGCGCGAACCTCCCCGGCAACGGCGCTAGAAATCCTTCTTGCTACCTCTTGAGCACTGCATTGGTTTTCCCCAAAGAGGAAGGGATGATGCAGCAAAGTAGCGTAAGTATTTCCCTCAGTTTTTGAGAACCAAGGTATCAATCCAGTAGGAGGCTACACGCGAGTCCCTCGTACCTGCACAAAACAAATAAATCCTCGCAACCAACGCAAATAGGGGTTGTCAATCCCTATAAGGCCACTTACGAGAGTGAGATCTGATAGATATGGTAAGATAATATTTTTGGTATTTTTATGATAAAGATGCAAAGTAAAATAAAGGCAAAGTAAATAGCAAAGGAAATAACTAAGTAGTAGGAGATTAATATGATGAAGAGAGACCCGGGGGCCATAGGTTTCACTAGTGGCTTCTCTCGAGAGCATAAGTATTCTACGGTGGGTGAACAAATTACTGTTGAGCAATTGACAAAATTGAGCATAGTTATGAGAATATCTAGGTATGATCATGTATATAGGCATCACGTCCGATACAAGTAGACCGACTCTTGCCTGCATCTACTACTATTACTCCACTCATCGACCGCTATCCAGCATGCATCTAGAGTATTAAATTAAAAATAGAGTAACGCCTTAAGTAAGATGACATGATGTAGAGGGATAGACTCATGCAATATGAAGAAAACTCCATCTTGTTATCCTCGATGGCAACAATACAATACGTGCCTTGCTGCCCCTACTGTCACTGGGAAAGGACACCGCAAGATTGAACCCAAAGCTAAGCACTTCTCCCATTGCAAGAAAGATCAATCTAGTAGGCCAAACCAAACTGATAATTCGAAGATACTTGCAAAGATAACCAATCATACATAAAAGAATTCACAGAAGATTCAAATATTATTCATAGATAGACTTGATCATAAACCCACAATTCATCGGTCTCAACAAACAAACCGCAAAAAAGAAGATTACATCGAATAGTTCTCCACAAGAGAGGGGGAGAACATTGTATCGAGATCCAAAAAGAGAGAACAAGCCATCTAGCTAATAACTATGGACCCGTAGGTCTGAGGTAAACTACTCACACTTCATCGGAGAGGCTATGGTGTTGATGTAGAAGCCCTCTGTGATCGATGCCCCCTCCGGCGGAGCTCTGGAATAGGCCCCAAGATGGGATCTCGTGGATAAAGAAAGTTGCGGCGGTGGAATTAGGTTTTTGGCTCCGTATCTGATCGTTTGGGGGTACGTAGGTATATATAGGAGGAAGGAGTACGTCGGTGGAGCAACAGGGGGCCCACGAGGGTGTAGGCCGCGCCTGGGGGGGGGGGGGGTAGATGCGCCCCCTACCTCGTGGCCTCCTGTTTCTTTTCTTGACGTAGGGTCCAAGTCTCCCGGATCATAATCTTCCTAAAAATCACGTTCCCGAAGGTTTCATTCCGTTTGGACTCCGTTTGATATTCCTTTTCTTCGAAACCCTAAAACAGGCAAAAAACAACAATTCTGGGTTGGGCCTCCGGTTAATAGGTTAGTCCCAAAAATAATATAAAAGTGGATAATAAAGCCCAATAATGTCCAAAACAGTAGATAATATAACATGGAGCAATCAAAAATTATATATACGTTGGAGACGTATCACCTACACAAACAAATAAACTCCTCGCGACCAACGCGATAAAGGGGTTGTCAATCCCTTCACGGTCACCTACGAGAGTGAGATCTAATAGATATGATAAGATAATATTTTTGGTATTTTTATGATAAAGATGCAAGTAAAATAAATGGCAAATGGAATAACTAAGTATTGGAAGATTAATATGATGGAAAATAGACCCGGGGGCCATAGGTTTCACTAGAGGCTTGTCTCGAGAGCATAAGTATTACAGTGGGTGAACAAATTACTGTTGAGCAATTGACAGAATTGAGCATAGTTATGAGAATATCTAGGTATGATCATGTATATAGGAATCACGTCCGAGACAAGTAGACCGACTCCTGCCTGCATCTACTACTATTACTCCACACATTGACCTCTATCCAGCATGCATCTAGAGTATTAAGTTCAAGAGAGCAGAGTAACGCTTTAAGCAAGATGACATGATGTAGAGAGATAAACTCATGCAATATGATATAAACCCCATCTTGTTATCCTCGATGGCAACAATACAATACGTGCCTTGCTGCCCCTACTGTCACAGGGAAAGGATACCGCAAGATTGAACCTAAAGCTAAGCACTTCTCCCATTGCAAGAAAGATCAATCTAGTAGGCTAAACCAAACTGGTATTTCAAAGAGACTTGCAAAGATAACCAATCATACATAAAATAATTCAGAGAAGATTCAAATATTGTTCATAGATAAACTTGATCATAAACCCACAATTCATTGGTCTCAACAAACACACCGCAAAAGAAGATTACATCGAATAGATCTCCACAAGAGAGGGGGAGAACATTGTATTGAGATCCAAAAAGAGAGAAGAATCCATCTAGCTAATAACTATGGACCCGTAGGTCTGAAGTAAACTACTCAAACTTCATCGGAGAGGCTATGGTGTTGATGTAGAAGCCCTCCGTGATCGATACCCCCTCCGGCGGAGCTCCGAAAAAGACCCCAAGATGGGCTCTCGTGGATACAGAAAGTTAGGGCGGTGGAATTAGGGTTTTGGCTCCGTATCTGGTAGTTTGGGGGTACGTAGGTATATATAGGAGGAAGGAGTACGTTAATGGAGCAACATGGGCCCCACGAGGGTGGAGGGCATGCCGGGGGGGGGGGGGGGGTAGGCGCGCCCCCTACCTCTTGACTTCCTGGTCGATTGCTTGACGTAAGGTCCAAGTCCTCTGGATCATGTTCGTTCCGAAAATCACGTTCCCGAAGGTTTCATTCCGTTTGGACTCCGTTTGATATTCTTTTTCTGCGAAACTCTGAAATAGGCAAAAAACAACAATTCTGGGCTGGGCCTCGGTTAATAGGTTAGTCCCAAAAATAATATACAAGTGTATAATAAAGCCCAATAATGTCCAAAACAGGATATAATATAGCATGGAACAATCAAAAATTATAGATAAGTTGGAGACGTATCAAGCATCCCCAAGCTTAATTCCTGCTCGTCCTCAAGTAGGTAAATGATAAAAACAGAATTTTTGATGTGGAATGCTACTTGGCATAATTTAAATGTAATTATCTTAATTGTGGTATGAATATTCAGATCCGAAAGATTCAAGACAAATGTTCAATATTGACATAGAAATAATAATACTTCGAGCATACTAACTACGCAATTATGTTTCTTCAAAATAACATGGCCAAAGAAAGTTATCCCTACAAAATCATATAGTCTGGCAATGCCCCATCTTCACCACACAAAGTATTCAAATCATGCACAACCCCGATGACAAGCCAAGCAATTGTTTCATACTTTTGTTGTTCTCAAACTTTTTCAATCTTCACGCAATACATGAGCATGAGCCATGGACATATCACTATATGTGGAATAGAATGGTGGTTGTGGAGAAGACAAAAAGGGAGAAGATAGTCTCACATCAACTAGGCATATCAACAGGCTATGGAGATGCCCATTAATAGATATTAACGTGAGTGAGTAGGGATTGCCATGCAACGAATGCACTAGAGCCATAAGTATATGAAAGCTCAACAAAAAGAACTAAGTGGGTGTGCATCCAACTTGCTTGCTCACGAAGACCTAGGAGACTCTCTATCATGAAGATCATGGTGCTACTTTGAAGAACAAGTGTGGAAAAAAGGATAGTAGTATTGCCCCTTTTTATTTATTTACTCTTTTTTGGCCTTTCTCTTTTTTTGGGACAATACTCTATGAATTATGATCATCACACTTCTATTTGTTTACAACTCAATGATTACAACTCGATACTAGAAAAAATTATGACTCTATATGAATGCCTCCGGTGGTATACTGGGATAGCAATGATGCATGAGTGACTTATATGACAGAATTATGAACGGTGGCTTTGCCACAACTAAAATGTCCACTACATGATCATGCGAAGCAATATGACAATGATGGAGCGTGTCATAGTAAATGGAACAGTTGAAAGTTGCATGGCAATATATCTCGGAATAGCTATGGAAATGCCATGATAGGTAGGTATGGTGGCTGTTTTGAGGAAGGTATATGGTGGGTGTATGATACCGGTGAAAGGTGCGCGGTATTAGAGGCTAGCAATGGTGGAAGGGTGAGAGTGCGTATAATCCATGGACTCAACATTAGTCATAAAGAACTCACGTATTTATTTCAAAAATCTATTAGTTATCGAAGCAAAGTACCATGCGCATGCTCCTAGGGGGATAGTTTGCTAGGAAAATACCATCGCTCGTCCCCGACCGCCACTCATAAGGAGGACAATCAATAAATACGTCATGCTCCGACTTCTTAACATAACGGTTCACCATACGTGCATGCTACAGGAATCACAAACTTCAACACAAGCATTTCTCAAATTCACAACTACTCAACTAGCATGACTCTAATATCACCATCTCCATATCTCAAAACAATTATCAAGCTTCAAACTTCTCATAGTATTCAACACACTCATAAGAAAATCTTATTATTAATCTTGAATGCCTAACATAATTAAAGCAAATTACCATGTTGTTTTGTAGGACTCTCAAAGTAATCTCAGTGAAGCAAGAGAGAACAATGGTTTCTATAAAACAAATCTACCAACGTGCTCTAAAAGATATAAGTGAAGCACTAGAGCAAAAACTATATAACTCAAAAGATATAAGTGAAGCACTAGAGCAAAAACTATATAACTCAAAAGATATAAGTGAAGCACATAGAGTATTCTAAAAATTTCCGAATCATGTGTGTCTCTCTCAAAAAGGTGTGTACAGCAAGGATGGTTGTGGAAAACTAACAAATAAATAATCAAATAATACAAGACGCTCCAAGCAAAACACATATCATGTGGTAAATAAAAATATAGCTCCAAGTAAAGTTACCGATAGAATTAGACGAAAGAGGGGATGCCTTCTGGGGCATCCCCAAGCTTTGGCTTTTAGGTGTCCTTAGATTATCATGGGGGTGCCATGGGCATCCCCAAGCTTAGGCTCTTGCCACTCCTTGTTCCATAATCTATCAAATCTTTTACCCAAAACTTGAAAACTTCACAACACAAAACTTAAAGTAGAAAATCTCGCGAGCTCCGGTAGCGAAAGAAAAGAAAACACCACTTCAAGGTACTGTAATGAACTCATTATTTATTTATATTGGTGTTAAACCTACTGTATTACAACTTCTCTATGGTTTATAAACTATTTTACTAGCCATAGATTCATTAAAATAAGCAAACAACACACGAAAAACAGAATCTGTCAAAACAGAACAGTCTGTATTAATCTGTATCTAACACAAGATCTGGAACCCCAAAAATTCTAAAATAAATTTCTAGACGTGAGGAATTTCTCTATTAATCATCTGCAAAAAGAATTAACTAAATAGATGTAACATCCCAAATTTTCAATTTGGAATATTATACACTAGATCATCATTGCATATCATATTTTATTGCATTTTGGTTGATCCAGAAATTTCACGCAACTCAAGGACCCTTGGAGAGAGTTGGGGATTTCGTTATTTTCATATTTGAGTTTTCCTCAAATTTTTAAAATAGGATCATTTGATTTGATTTATTTTATCTTCAATTATTTCTATCATAAAAAAATGAGAGAGGGAATAAAATGACTTTCCCAAAATAAAGAAATATTGAGGATTTAATAATAAAATCAAATAAGATTTTATCTTGGTTTTATTTGCTATTTTATTTGAATTTAGGAAAAATGCCCTCTTTCAAATTTGCATTTAGGCCCCAAATAAATGTTCATCCTGTGCGGCTTGATTTTACAAGACGGGGAAAATTTATTTCGGGATTTTTGGAGACCGTTTAGTATTCCTTTTGTTTTTTTCTGAGCGTATTTTTAAAAAAAAAACATGAACCGACCTACGGGCTGTATCCGGCCCGGACTTCTCCTGGGGGAGGCTTTATATAGCAAGCGCCCGGGCCGCCTCCAGCCCAAGCCGCCGCGCCCCGCAAACCCTAGCCGCCCGCGCCCCGTAGCCGCCGCCGCCGCGCCGCGCCGCCGCCGGAGCTCGCCGCCGACGAGGTCGAAACCGCCGCCGCTCACCGATTTTTTTAGGAAACCGTTGGTTTTCACCGGTTTTTTTTCTGTTTTTTAGATTTAGTTAATTAGCGAGCGTTCGCTCGTTCGTTCGTTTTAGATAGAACGGTTTTTTTCCTTGGTTTAGTTAATTAGCGAGCGTTCGCTCGTTCGTTCATTTTAACGAACGCGTTTATCGTTTAGATCCAGATAACGAACGTTTGTTCATTAATCTGTTCGTCGTTTTCTTTTTCTCGGATTAAATCCATGATTTTTCTGATCATGATTTCTGATCCGCTTTTCGTTTTAGTATAACTTTTCGCCCGTTTATCGTAATCAGGCGATTCAAGCGCCTGGAGTTTCATCTCGAAACCCTCTTTCCATTTAACCAACTCAAACAAGTTTTTGCCTCTTTAAAATTTGACCTAGATCCAGAATAGTAAACGAAGCTTGTTTCTTTTGTCGTTTGTCTTTCATTGCTTCGTTCGATTTGATTCTTTTTGCCAACCGGAGTTCTTAAGTTGAACTTTCTGGTTAGATCTCTGATTTGAGTTTTACCTGTGCATTAGTTGAGTACTTATTGTATGCTTGTTTGTTTGCGATAGAGTACCCGGAGTGTGCCGCTTGCTACTTCGAATAGCTAGGTTTCACGGATCATCAGCAAGGCAAGTAACACTTTGATCATACCTCCTACTACCCAGTTTTATTGCATTAGATCAACCCTGACACATTGCATGATTAGGATCTAATTAAATTGTGGGTTTGGGAAGTAGATGAGGTAGCACCTATTACCTGTTTTATATTCAAACCTTTGGGAGTTCCTTCTACGTTTGCTTATTATGCCATGCTATGCTAGTAGACGTGGATTGGGTGAGTGTATCCATGACAGATGTGAGATTGTTAAAATAACGGTTTTATCGAAGGTGGCAACTTAAATACACATCTGGGTGGATTGAGGCACCTGGGTATTCCAGCAATTGCCTGTTTTTCTTTTGGACCGCCACCCAGGCTCAAAGGGATCATGAGATTATTCATACTAGAAACTTCTGTGTCCAGCCACAAGCTACTATGGGCTCTAGCATAGTTGGCTAAGTCGTGCAAAGTCTTACAGTGGTAGACTAGCAGATGTAGGGGATGTAGGTTGGTACGGTCTACCCGCTCGTAAGGTGCAAGCGCTTCTGAAAGACTATGTCTCGGTCACCCGTTTCTCAAACATCATGTAGTGCGAGAATCCCAACGGAGGAGATCGAGTCTTGTGGGGAAAAGTGCGCAAACCTCTGTAGAGTGTATAAACTAATCATGATTAGCCGTGTCCCCGGTTATGGACATCTCGAGTATCTAGTACTCGGATTATCATGTGAATCTCATCATGTTACTCTAATTAATTTTGTTGGGTTTTAATGATGCTACTTAATTGGGATTGAGAATGCTATCAACGATTCTCAATGTTCAACAACCACCATGATAGTTAATTAAAAAGTATTCCTTTGCGGTAGGAAAAAATTGGCTTTACGCAAAACTGTAACCATAGAGCTTTCCACCAGCCAAATATGCATGTAGTATAGTTTTATCCTTTCATTGCTCTCTATGTGTTACATTGCTAGCATATTCCATGTGCTGACCCGTTTCGGGCTGCAACGTTCATGTTGCAGACTTTTCATACGGCGAGTAAGGTGCTTTTACGTCGTGGTTCTATACTCAATGATGCCGTTGGAGTTGATGGACTCACTTATCTTCCAAGCCTTCCGTTGTTATCGTTATTAGATGGCCTTAAGCCATATTTATTGTAATAAGTTCTCTTTTGAGACACTCGATGTAATAAGTGTGTGATTGCTACTCTGTTATAAATCCTTCAAGTACTGTGTGGTGTCAGCATTACTGATCCAGGGATGACACCGGAGCACAGAGATTGGACCGTCTGAGGTCTGGTCGCTACAATAGCACTTTCCAATTAAAAATGGCAGCAGTTCTCGTGAGCGCTAAAGTTTCTGTTTTTTACAGCAAGATTAAAAGACTTTCCCCAAGTCTTCTCAACGGTTCTACTTGGCACAAACACTAAAACACAAAAAACATAACCTAAACACAGGCTAGATAAATTATTTATTACTAAACATGAGCAAAAGCAAGGAATAAAAATAAAATTGGGTTGCCTCCCAACAAACGCTATTGTTTAACGCCCTTAGCTAGGCATATAAGCGAAGATAGATCTAGGTGTCTTTGGTTTTAGGGAAGAAAAGAGCAAACTTGCTATCTATGGAATTAATCTTTCTATTTTGATAAATCACATGGCTATTAATGGTAGAAGAAATATTAAGTACGTTACGGAAATTTGTATCTAAGCTAGCCTTCATCTCTTTGACAGATTCGTTTTGGTAAGAGAGCAAAAGAGATGTAGATTCAACTTTCTCATTCATGGGGTGCCCAAATATGGTTTTCATATTTTCATAAGTGTCTACGGCATCCCCTTCAAGAAAACCTTCTTAAAATATAGAATCTAAGACATGCTTAAAAGAAGAAGGTAAGGCAACATAAAAGCTTTTTAAGTAAATTTCAATTTGGTATTGAGCCACATAGCTAGCCCTAATACTTAATAGTCTATCCCAAGCATCTTTCAAAGATTCATCAAGTAAATAAAAAAAATTCCGGAATCATCTTCATCAAAATTATTAAGATTCTCATTGATAACTTCGGTAGGTCTTTCCATACCATCTTTATTTATGAGTTTAGCAAGAACCCCCAACCCTTTTTGATTCTGACATAGCGGAAGAAAGGTGAGCGGAAAAGAGAAGGCGAATAGAGAAAGAGAGGGAGGAAGGAGAGAGAGAGGGCGAATAAAATGGCAAGGGTGAAGTGGGGGGAGAGGAAAACGAGAGGCAAAAGGCAAATAATGTAATGCGGGAGATAAGGGTTTGTGATGGGTATTTGGTATGTTGACTTTTGCGTAGACTCCCCGGCAACAGCTCCAGAAATCCTTCTTGCTACCTCTTGAGCACTGCGTTGGTTTTCGCTTGAAGAGGAAAGGGTGATGCAACAGAGCAGCGTAAGTAATTCCCTCAGTTTTTGAGAACCAAGGTATCAATCCAGTAGGAGGCCACGCACGAGTCCCTCGCACCTACACAAACAAATAAACTCCTCGCAACCAACGTGATAAAGGGGTTGTCAATCCCTTCACGGTCACCTACGAGAGTGAGATCTAATAGATATGATAAGATAATATTTTTGGTATTTTTATGATAAAGATGCAAGTAAAATAAATGGCAAATGGAATAACTAAGTATTGGAAGATTAATATGATAGAAAATAGACCCGGGGGCCATAGGTTTCACTAGAGGCTTGTCTCGAGAGCATAAGTATTACAGTGGGTGAACAAATTACTGTTGAGCAATTGACAGAATTGAGCATAGTTATGAGAATATCTAGGTATGATCATGTATATAGGAATCACGTCCGAGACAAGTAGACCGACTCCTGCCTACATCTACTACTATTACTCCACACATTGACCTCTATCCAGCATGCATCTAGAGTATTAAGTTCAAGAGAACAGAGTAACGCTTTAAGCAAGATGACATGATGTAGAGAGATAAACTCATGCAATATGATATAAACCCCATCTTGTTATCCTCGATGGCAACAATACAATACGTGCCTTGCTGCCCCTACTGTCACAGGGAAAGGATACCGCAAGATTGAACCTAAAGCTAAGCACTTCTCCCATTGCAAGAAAGATCAATCTAGTAGGCTAAACCAAACTGATAATTCAAAGAGACTTGCAAAGATAACCAATCATACATAAAATAATTCAGAGAAGATTCAAATATTGTTCATAGATAAACTTGATAATAAACCCACAATTCATCGGTCTCAACAAACACACCGCAAAAGAAGATTACATCGAATAGATATCCACAAGAGAGGGGGAGAACTTTGTATTGAGCTCCCAAAAGAGAGAAGAAGCTATCTAGCTAATAACTATGGACCCGTAGGTCTGAAGTAAACTACTCACACTTCATCGGAGAGGCTATGGTGTTGATGTAGAAGCCCTCCATGATCGATACCCCCTTCGGCCGAGCTCCGGAAAAGGCCCCAAGATGGGATTTCGTGGATACAGAAAGTTACGGCGGTGGAATTAGAGTTTTGGCTCCGTATCTGGTAGTTTGGGGGTACGTAGGTATATATAGGAGGAAGGAGTACGTCGGTGCAGCTACGTGGGGCCCACGAGGGTGGAGGGCACGCCTGGGGGGTAGGCGCGCCCCCTACCTCGTGCCTTCCTAGTTGATTGCTTGACGTAGGGTCCAAGTCCTCTGGATCATGTTCATTCCGAAAATCACGTTCCCGAAGGTTTCATTCCATTTGGACTCCATTTGATATTCTTTTTCTGCGAAACTCTGAAATAGGCAAAAAAACATCAATTCTGGGCTAGTCCTCCGGTTAATAGGTTAGTCCCAAAAATAATATAAAAGTGTATAATAAAGCCCAATAATGTCCAAAACAGGATATAATATAGCACGGAACAATAAAAAATTATAGATACGTTGGAGACGTATCACTACTCACTATAAACAACCAAATATAGCCATTCGTGAAACTGAGGTGGACAATTCATACTTAAACATCACATAGACCTATTTAACAATACATTTTTGCATAACTGAAATAATTTAACACGGCACAGTTAAAGCACCGCACGACAAATGCTACTACAACAAAGGGTATGGGTTGGCAAGCTAGAAAAGGTAAGATTTGCTGGTAGAACATTGCCTCACATTTCATGGACGGGATCCTTCCAGTTCGAAGAGCTCAGACCCAAGGTGTGCTCTCTGATGTCACAGATGGGCTGTTTCACCTTGGAAGAACCTTCATGGGTGCCCTTCTCGTGGTCGTGGTCATGGTCGATGAGATCTGACTTGGCAATTGAGGATCCCAAGCCGCCGCCATAGAACGTTTCCTTCAGAAATGATAAAATGGGCTCGATGGCGTATAAAGCTCGCAAATCCGTGACCGCTTGGCGGAGGAGATCAGCGACAGGGTCATCAAAGAGATCGATGGTGGTTGAACCAGAGGGGTTAGGGATGGACCACTTAACCTGTGACATGGCCCGCATGAAGCCGTCAGTGTGGACGAGCTTGATGTCGTAGCCAGCTTTCCCGAGATACAGTAATACGCTAGCCCAATGACATGAAGCCTTCTGCATGGAAACATAGTCAACATCTTTGCTGGATTCCATGGAGACGTGTTGCTCCGGGATCGACAGGTCGGGGCGAATGGCGGCCACCTCGCCAACGTCCGCTGGAGAGGCCATGATAAACCTCTTCTTGGCTGAACGCTCATTGGCCTCCCCGGAATACGTGGTCGATCTTAGGCTGCGACACTGTGGAGCAGGTGATGTGGATCTGGCGGGGAGGGACACTGGAGGCCTCATCTAAAAACTCAGGGGGAGTGGGGCGAAGGTATGGGAATCGATGGGTAACCTGAACTTTATTATCTAAGCTAGGAGGAACAGGCAGATCGATAGGGGTTGGCGGCGGCACCGGCGGCCGCCATGAGCTTGGGTTCGAGGGGGGAGGGGCGGGTGGGGGACTGTGGAGGGGGTTGGTGTTTGAGGATACACCGTGGCTATTGAAAATTTTAGTAATGGTGGGTGGACATTATGGTGGACGATAGAGGGCGACGGTTCAAATGCCTCGGTTACTGCAAGTTTACCATAAGATTGGTGATGGAGGAGTGTGGGCGACGGTTGAAGTACAACGGCTACTAAAATTTGGGTAAATGAATTGATGCGGGGCGGGAGTGCCCAAGATCGCGCACGGTCCAATAACAATAAGCGTGTATGATAATAAGGAAAAATGGCGCGGATCCGCCGATTTTTGCAATGCTCAAGGCGGGTAGTTTGTTTTTTATATTTCTAGCTAGCTGGTCGATCGCACATAGTTCATCCTAATTTCCAAATAAACTTACCCGCATTTAGCTTGCACGGGTGGTGGTTTTATAGTGCACCTGCATCACACACGGTTAAGCCAGTACCTCCACCCTTTGCTCGCGCTTGCTCGGTCGTGGTGATTTCAGCTCACTTGAATCGCACACGGTTGAGCCAGTACCTCCACCTTAATTTGCTCGCGCTTGCGCGGTCATGGTGATTTCAGCGCACTTGCATCGCACACGGTTGAGCCAGTACCTCCACCTTAATTTGCTCGCGCTTGCGCAGGTGTGGTGATTCACATCGCACTTGTATCACACACGGTTAAGATATTATAGCCTATGTCCCTTGAAGGTCATCAGAGTCTTTGCAGCAAAAAATAACGTTAGAGAGTGTGAAAAGACAGCCACACCAGCATGTGGCCCAAATATATATGAGTGAAAAGGGTGGTTGAGGGAGTCCTGGATTAGGGGGTCTCCAGACAGCCGGACTATATCCATTGGCCGGACTGTTAGACCATGAAGATACAAGATTGAAGATTTCATCTCGTGTCCGGTTGGACTCTACTTGGCGTGGAAGGCAAGCTAGGCAATACGGATATGGATATCTCCTCCTTTGTACCAACCTTGTGTAACCCTAACCCTCTCCGGTGTCTATATAAACCGAAGGGTTTTAGTCCGTAGGACAACAATCACAATATACAATCATACCATAGGCTAGCTTCTAGGGTTTAGCCTCTCTGATCTCGTGGTAGATCTACTCTTGTACTACCCATATCATCAATATTAATCAAGCAAGACATAGGGTTTTACCTCCATCAAGGGGGCCCGAACCTGGGTAAAACATCGTGTCCCCTGCCTCCTGTTACCATCCGGCCTAGACGCACAGTTCGGGACCCCCTACCCGAGATCCGCCGGTTTTGACACCGACATTGGTGCTTTCATTGAGAGTTCCGCTGTGTCTTCGCCACCAGGAAGGATGTCTCATACCGTCTTTAAAGACGGCACTATTGCTGAGGGAGCTTTGTCTATCGGCCAAACTCTCCGGCTAGGTGGTTTTCTTATGACCGCCTGTTCGGCCGCTGCACCGACGATGACTTCTCGGGTCATCAAAAGCAATCTTCACGTCAACTCGGAACTCGCCGAGCAGTTAGATCCAATGGAGCTCTCTTCCCTGAATGAGCTCTTGGATCACATCGCCGCCCTGGGAGTCGCTACAGACTATGATCAGATTGGGCCTAAACCCGATCTGGGAGAGATCAACTCTCCCCAGGTCACCCATCACGTTGTAGTGGTGGAGGAACAATGCGGCAACCCTTCATCTATCTTAAGGACTAGCTATGTCCAGATTCCCGATCCCTCCAAGCCGGATACCCGTGGAGGGGGGGGCGTCACTCAAGGCCTGAACCTAGAATCAGGCAGTGGGCTAGATTTATCGGAAAACATCCAAGAATCCAAACTTCTGAGTTCGGACACTCCTTGGCCCCCGAGTCTCAGATTGGGTGAGGATTCGGATTCAATTCCACCCACCCACCCAAACATACGCGATCTATCCCAAATTAGGCAAGAGCCCGAAGAAACAGTACACCATTACTGGGCCAGATTCCTCCTAGTCATGAACAGGATAAAGGACTGCCGCGAGGAAGACGCAATTTCATTCTTCTGCAATAATTGCACAGACAAGGGAGTCCTCAACGCCATAAGTCGTTGCAAAATTACATGCTTTGCCGACTTGGTGTCCATAGTACGAAAGTACTGTGCGATGGAAAGCGCCTGGAAAACCGAAATAAAATTTTGGGATTATCCGGCCCTGAATACAAATCCAGTCTGAAATAAAAGGGTGCATTATCACAATACACCTGGGTTAACTACCAAAAAGCAAAAGCCCTCTATGGGGCAAGGAACCGTACTGGAGGGATGGCTCAACGGACCGTGCAAAATTCATAGTAGAGCAGATGCAATACCAACGCACAGCCTTAGAGCATGTTGGATACTCCGGTAGGTGGCTAAAAGTGGTGAGGATCTACTCCTCCCAAATACCACAGAGCACCATCCCGTGGACAACAATACGGTGTTAACGGTCTTTGAGACCTTCGCGTCAAATAATAGACGCAAGCGAACACTCCGCAGCATGGCCCAAATCTGCCACATAGCATAAATAAATCCTTGGAGTGACACGACTATTACCTTCAATGCCAGTGACGAACCTAAATTCCGAACAGCCCGAGCACCAGCCGCACTGGTCCTCAGTCCAATCATGGACGGCTTTCGACCCACCAAGGTACTCATGGACGGCGGCAGCGGATTAAACCTCATCTATGAGGACACTCTTCAAAAGATGGAAATAGACTGGAGGCGCATTGAGCAAAGTAGCACAACCTTTAGAGTAATCATCCCCAGTCGGGAAGCACGCTGTGCTGGAAAAATCACACTAGACGTGGTATTCGGCATGCCGAATAATTACAGGTCCGAAGAAATTACATTCCAAGTGGCCCCGTTCAGCAGCGGATACCACGCTCTATTAGGGCGGGAGGCGTTTACAATCTTCCAAGCCATACCCCATTATGGGTACATGAAGCTCAAAATGCCCGGGCCCAATGAAATCATCACTCTTGCTAGTGATCCGGACATAGCACTCCGCGTCGAACATAAGACAGCTGCACTGGCCCTTGAGGCACTATCCGAAGCCCTAGCGGCCGAGGAACTAACTGCGCTGCGCTCCACGGTGAACAGGGACGACGTGATACTCGATAAAAGATCCAAGTCCACCTCCTTTAAACCGGCGGATGGAATAGTCAAATTCCAAGTCCATCCAACGGACCCTACAAAAACAGCTTCCATCGTGGCACAATTAAACCCTGATGTCAACGCCGCACTGCGAGAGTTCCTACGCGAGAACTGGGACATTTTTGCCTAGCACCCTTCAGACATGCCAGGAATCCCACGCAGGCTGGCTGAGCACAGCCTAAATATCCTAAAAGGATTCAAGCCAGTCAAGCAGGCTCTTCGACGTTTCTCTGAACCTAAGAGACAAGCCATGGGAGAGGAACTAGCCAAGCTATTGGAGGCCGGATTCATCAGAGACATAAAACATCCGGACTGGCTAGCAAACCTGGTGATGATACCAAAGAAGGACAAATCCTGGCGCTTGTGCGTCGATTTTAAGGACCTTAACAAGGTCTGCCCAAAGGATCCCTTCCCCCTCCCCCGCATCGATCAAATCATCGATGCTACCGCAGGACACGATTCATTGTGTTTCCTCGACGCATACTCCGGCTACCATCAAATTAAAATGGCAGAGCCAGACCAAGCCACAACAGCATTCATCACACCATACGGCCCATTCTGCTTCAACACAATGCCCTTCGGGCTCAAAAACGCCAGCGCAACATATCAGCGCATGATTCAGACATGTCTGGCAAACCAGATCGGCAAAACAGTGGAGGCATATGTAGATGACGTGGTCGTTAAAACCAAGCATGTCGAAACTCTAGTAGACGACTTGAGGCTCACATTCGACAACCTCCGAACATATGACATCAAGCTCAATCCGGAAAAATGCGTTTTCGGCATACTAGCCGGAAAGCTCCTGGGATTCATTGTCTCCAGTAGAGGTATTGAAGCTAATCCAGCCAAAATTCGAGCATTGTCATAGTTGTCTACCCCAACAGACCTCAAACGAATATAAAAATTGACTGGATGTGTGGAGGCTCTAAGCCGCTTTATCTCCCGCTTGGCAGAAAAGGCATTACCCCTTTATCACCTCCTCTGGCGCACCGAACACTTCAAGTGGACGGATGCCGCCACGGCCGGAATCAACGAAATAAAAGCCATATTGGCAACAAACCCAGTCTTGGCCGCGCCAAACATTGGTGAACCAATGCTATTATACATTGCGGCAACTCATCAAGTAGTAACCGCAGTGCTCGTCGTCGAGCGAGAAGTGGACGGACACAAATTTCCCCTTCAAAAGCCGGTTTACTATGTGTCCACTATTCTTACTCCATGCAAATCACGGTACCCGCATTATCAAAAGATAGCGTACACGGTATTTATGGCATCCCGGAAGCTGCGACCCTACTTTCAAGAGTGTTCGATAACGGTAGCCTCGGAAGTACCACTTAACGATATTATAAACAACCGCGACACGATGGGCCAGATTGCCAAATGGGCCATTGAGCTCCTCCCATTCGACATAACTTACAAGCCACGGCGAGCTATTAAGTTGCAAGTTTTGGCTGCCTTCGTCGCTGAGTGGACGGAAGCCGAACTCCCTAAAGAGTACGGCACATATTCAAACTGGATCATGCACTTCGATGGCTCCAAATTGTTTGCTGGTCTGGGGGCTGGCATCGTTTTGACGTCCCCAACAGGAGATACCATTCAATACGTACTACAGATAATGTATACGGACTCCAACAACGCAGCCGAATATGAGGCCCTTCTACATGGTCTCCGGATGGCAGTATCCATGGGCATTCAACGCCTAGAGGTGCGCGGGGATTCGAACCTCACGATATCCCAAATAAATGGAGACTTTGATGCCAAGGATCCGAAAATGGCAGCTTATCACAATGCCATCCTAAAAATGTCAGCTCAGTTTGAGGGGCTCGAATTTCACCATGTGGCTCAGGAAAACAATCAGGCGGCGGATATCCTCGCCCGCAACGGCGCAAAACGCGACGCGGTCCCTCCCAACATATTTCTGGAAAGGCTCTTTAAGCCATCTGTAGCATGGGAAGGGGACACCGGTAGAAACAGTCCGGACCCGGCCAAAATACCCGATACCGAACTCTCTGACACAATCGGAGGCTATGCCACCGAAATAACACATTCAGCCCATGAAATAATGGCCATTATTGCCCCGTGGACAGAACCATTCCTGGCCTACCTAACTAGACAGGAACTTCCGGAGGACCAAAATGAGGCACGCTGCATAGTGCGGTGATCCAAGGCCTACAGGGTCCATGAGGGAGAATTATACAAAAAAAAGCGCTACCGGAGTCCTTCAAAGGTGCATCTCCGAAGAGGAAGGGCGGAACCTTTTGGCAGAAATCCACGCCGGACTCGGCGGTCATCACGCCGCAGCCCGGGCTCTTGTAAGCAAGGCCTTTCGTACAAGATTCTATTGGCCAACGGCCCGCGCAGATGTACAAGACATGGTCCAACATTGTTCCGGTTGCCAGCTCTTTGCAAATCAAAGCCACATGCCACCCACCGCCCTCCAAACAATCCCCATTACATGGCCCTTCGCGGTCTGGGGGCTTGACATGGTTGGACCCCTTAAAGGGGGAACCCACAAGAAAAAATACTTACTGGTCATGGTGGATAAATTCACCAAATGGATAGAGGCTAAACCGGTTAAAACAGCCGAATCCGGACCGGTGATAGATTTCACATCCGGGGTTGTACACCGTTACGGCGTCCCCCACAGCATCATCACTGATAACGGCACGAACTTCATGGCCGACGAGGTAAAACTCTGGTGCAGCAAAATGGGCATCAAGCTCAGTCTATCACCCACAAACCAATGGTCAAGTCGAACGAGCAAATGGTCTTATAATGAGCGGCATTAAAGCCAGATTAGTGCGCTCCTTAACGGAGTCTGACACGCACTGGGTAGAGGAGCTCGACTCCCTACTCTGGGGGCTGCGGACCACGCCGAATCGTAGTACCGGATATACACCGTTTTTATGGTGTACAGCGCAGAGGCAGTCCTGCCCCGTGACATAATTCATGACTCACCTTGAGTGCGCATGTACGAAGAAAGAGAAGCCAAGCTCGATCGGCAGGACAGTCTGGACACCTTGGAGGAAGAGCGTGACGTAGCCAAAGCCCGTTCCGCATTTTACCAGTAACAGGCTCGCAGATACCAAAGCAGAGAAGTACGGGCCAAAACTTATAACGTTGGCGAACTAGTTCTACGGCTGCCGAATAAGAAAAAGAACAAGCTCGAGCCCAAATGGGAAGGTCCCTTCATTATCGACCAAGTTCTGACCGGTGGAGCGTACCGACTGCGGATGCATCGACTAGTCGACTCGAGCCGAACCCATAGAACGCAGCCAGGCTTCAAAGATTCTACGCCTAGCACCGGACTTTATGTTAGTCCCCTCCCTTTGTCCATTTTCTGCATATGCATCATCTGTCTCGTTTCCCCTTCTTTCCTTTATTTCTCTAGGCCTTCAAGGGTCACCTTGTGCCTCACTCATACATTACAGATGCGCTAGCCGCACTCTTCATACCTGGGGGCTTCTTTCACAGAAGCTTAAATTATTTACCTGGGCCTCACGCCCAACACATGGGTTATACTTCCGCATGTACCTTTTTTCACCATTATATGCATCGATATGACTTAAGTTTTGGCCAAGCTGGGTTGCCTGGCTCTTGTATTTATGCCCTATGTTCCCGTTAATTAGGCTAGGGCATAAGGGGAGCACCTCTGCGATTGTTACCGCCGGGTCAGCCGGACGTGTACCTCAGACTGGGTGAAGCTGAAAGCTAGCGTTCTTAAGGGAATATTCGGTCGGTGAACAAAAGATGACTTTTATTTATTATCCATATCTGCCCCCAGATGCTTTTTCTGCGCTTCTTGTCGCAGTCCGGACATGCACTTTAGGGCATGCTTACCCAGGGAAAGGAACCCTTAACGGAACTATTCTCCCTGGAAGATGTTTCTTACTACCCATGTAATATAACATAACTAGTTGGGCACTTGTCTGATAAAGCACTAATGACCCCTACGCCTGGTCTCCACGCATGCCCCGGTTCTTACATAACCGAGAGGGTGTTCGGATACACTCCGGACCGTCGGGTCCCGAGGTCGAAGTGAAAAGGTCCGCCACGACAAACGATCTACAATCCGGCTAGAAGGCATTATACATGTCACTTTAAAATTACATAGTCAATTTGACTGGTTGAATTCCTCTTCAATACCATCCAATAGGCTGTCTAGTCTACAGTCCTATTGGGAATACTTTGCGGCCAATTCTACTTGACCATACACTAAGCTCACAGGGATCTTCTTCCCATCGGGCCCCACAGGTCCAACTTCGGCCATATGGTTTGGGTCAGCCTTCGTGTACCGTGTCTTCACCATTGCCCAGGCTTCCCTGGCACCCTGACGGCAGGCCGATATCTTCCATAATCGGAAGCGTCACCGTTCTCCCTTTAGCTTTTCTGCAAGCTCTCCAAGGCCTTCGGGTATGGAGACGGATGGCCACAAGGCCTGGGAGACTCCTTGCATCACCTGCCGAACTCGCTCGTGCAGTTGTGAGAGCTCGGGAAGAAGGTCACCCGTTGAACCGGGAATTTCCTCGGTAGGACGACCTGTTAGCATACCTACAGACATAACTCTGTCAGCCAGCTTCCTCGCCGAACTCCTTTTCAAAGTTCATTCAAGCACTTACTAAATATGCCGCGTCGAAGACACCGATTTCCCTTAACAGAGTCCGACAGTTGGGCACGAACATCTTGTAGTTCCACGCCCAGCTTGGTGTTGGCATCTAGGAGATCATTTTTCTCCTGCCTCACCCTCGTAAGAATGCTCTCGCCGGCCTTCAGCTGGCGTAGGAGCTGTTGCTTATCCGAATTTACTCCAGCGTCATCTGCAATTTTATTGTCACATCTGCATATACGCCGCATTCTATATGATACTTATCATTCGAAGGATATGTTACCAGAGGGGGTCTCTTTGGGCTCCCGTGCTGCGGCCAGTGCGGCCTGAAGTTGGGCTTTGCACTCTTCCAGCTCCTGGGATAGTTGAGTATTCTTTTCTATAAGAACCTGTATAACAAATGATCCTTAAATCAGTTATCCTAACTGTTTCAAGTCTTAGGGGCTACTGATGCATATAATCACCAAATTTTCTCACCCATATGTCTTTTACATACTGCTCCATGGCTCTGGCTAGACCATTTTGAGCGGCACGGAGGTGCGCGTCTCCCGAGTTGAAGGCATCCAATGCCTCTTGGGAGAAACAAGCGTCATGAAGAACAGTCTGGCGACGCATGTGGTTCATGGCACTTTCCACCTCGGAATTGGTGGTGGACAGTTTATCCGCATCCTCTGTCGGAGGAGCACCCAACGCACGCATGTTCCCGCCTCCGAATCCGACCTTGGAGCCTGGCTTGTGGAGGCGCGATTGGTAGCCTCTCCGGGTATAGTCCGGCGAGCGCTCTTTTTCCTGAAAAGAAGGCATGGGAGTTAATATGCCTCTAAGAATAATGTCTTGCAATAAAGACGGCGCGTTGTACCGCTGCACCGGTGTCTCAATCCGGACTGCGGGTCTTTTCATCCTGCCTAGCCTCGCGACCCCTTGTTGGCCCGTCGCCGCAGGCTCGGCCTTCTGCCTCGAGGACCTCCCCTACAAAACACGGCTGTTATACGGCAATCAAAAACACGCAAGGACGGATCCCTTTTTAAAGTGCTGGGACTTCGGTCTTAGTCACCTGTGAGGCTGGAAGTAGCCTAGGGTAATCGGCCGTAATGGCCACCAAACCATTATCATTGCTCAATTGGTAAAACACCCCATCGATCAGCTCCACAGATATGTCCGGATCCTCCTGGGAGGCCGGGTCGAGGGACCGTCCAGGGTCCTCGGGTTGTGGAGGGGGTTTGTTTATCTCCCTTACAGCCTGGCGCAGTTCCTGCGTAGAAATGGCTAGACTGGATACTTAACTACGGAAATATGAAACAGATGGGAGAAAAAAAGTCTCCACTTACCCAGCTCGGAGCATTGTACATAGAAAATCCGCCCTGCGGGTTGACACGAAGGAATTCCTCCTCTTCTCCCTTGTACAAAGTGGATAAGATCTTTATTAGATCAGCAACCGATCCCGGCCCTTTACGGCCGTAGCGGGGGGCGTCATCCTCCCCGTTGAAATCCCACATGGGGTGGCCTCTATACTGAAGCGGTTGCACCCCCCGCATGATACATATGGCCATGACATCGATCATGGTCAATCCGGATCGAGCTAAAAAACTTATCCTGCTCATCAGGTAAAGAACGTCCCTGTCATCTTCCTCCAGGGAGCTCCGTGGACGCCAGCTCCGGCGCTTCTTCAAAGGGGCGTTGTCGAACTCAGGAAGGCCGATCCGAATAGGATCCGGGAGGGGGACGTCTTCTATATAAAACCATTCTGAAGGCCAGTCTTCAGGCGTCTTCTTTGGGGTTCCGGACAGGTATCTGGTCCCGGCAATACGCCACACTTCGGCTCCGCCCACTTGATATATTGACCCCTTCTGAGAACGGGGCACAAGGCAGAACAGCTTCTTCCGTAGAGCGAAATGAGCCTCACAGCCCAAAAACAACTCACAAAGGGCTACGAATCCCGCGATATGCAGCATGGAGGTAGGCATAAGGTTGTGCAATTGGAGGCCGTAGAACTCCAGGAGCCCCGGAGAAACGGGTGAATTGGGAATCCGAGCCCTCTTACCAAATAAGGGACAAGGCATACCCGCTCTCCCTTGGAGGGATTGGGAAGGCTCTCCGCTTGCTCTCCGCCATTATAGGTGGCGAGCCCGGCTCGAACCGGGACCATGTACGCTCGGGGAAGAAATCCCTTGGTCTGAAGCATCACTAATTTGTTGTGCGGGACGGAACATCTCTCCCAATCTCCAAGCTTGGAGCTAGCGGAGCGAGAGGAGGAGCTGCGTCGACCGGCCATGATGGAATGGATCTCTGTCGGGTGCGCTCCGATGAAGGCTCGCCAAGGGAGGATGGTGTGATTTGGATCTGAAACCTCGTCTTTTTAATAGGAGGCTCATTTACACAGCTAGGAGGGTAAATGTGAAAACACCCTGGCTCTTCACATTCGCTCGACGCGTGGAAAGTGGCCATTATTGGGCGTGGAAGCCAAGGAGTGCAACATTCACAAGAGACCAGACACTATTTCGACAGGTACACAGAATTTGGAGAGGAACGCGCCTTGCAATGCCGAAGACAATACTGCGCGCCGGACTCATCGTGATTGAAGCCTGGTTCAGGGGCTACTGAGGGAGTCCTGGATTAGGGGGTCTTCGGACAGCCGGACTATATCCATTGGCCGGACTGTTAGACTATGAAGATACAAGATTGAAGATATCGTCTCGTGTCCGGATGGGACTCTACTTGGCATGGAAGGCAAGATAGGCAATACGGATATGGATATATCCTCCTTTGTAACCGACCTTGTGTAACCCTAACCCTCTCCAGTGTCTATATAAACCGAAGGGTTTTAGTCCATAGGACAACAATCACAACATACAATCATACCATAGGCTAGCTTCTAGGGTTTAGCCTCTCTGATCTCGTGGTAGATCTACTCTTGTACTACCCATATCATCAATATTAATCAAGCATGACATAGGGTTTTACCTCCATCAAGGGGGCCTGAACCTGGGTAAAACATTGTTTCCCCTGCCTCCTGTTACCATCTGGCCTAGACGCACAGTTCGGGACCCCTACCCGAGATCCGCCGGTTTTGACACCGACAGTGGTCTGTGATGTTCAAAATTCCTATGCACAACTTTGACCCCGCGAGCCCATGGTTGGGCGCGTCGTTGAAGATCGATGAGAGGGGCCAAAAGTCAAGAACCACCTGGAAGTGGCCAAATATATGTATGAATATTGGGGATGTTTAAAACTTTAAATAAACAATGCATAACTTTGGTGGCACCTGCCTCGCAAACCCGAAAGCACCCTAACAACCACCTAGCTTGGATATATATAATGACATAATGTCGTACCTAGCTAGGATGCTTGGCCCACCACCTCTCACTTTGTGTTAGCGGGGCGGATACACGTAATGATCGATACTTTGGTCATACATGCATGTCGCCATGACCTACCATAAGATGGACCAATGAATCTATTATTTGGTCAAATGACAGTTGTTGTTGTTGTCGATAAACCGCTTGGGCCAATAGATTGAACCATCATAAAAATCACACAAGAGGGACCACAAAACCAGCACCTCTTGCATGTGACCCAAAATGATGTACGTTGGGAAAGGGTGATGTGTGTTTTCAATATAGAATAATGTGCAATTTAGATGTGGTGCCTACATCTCGATACAGAGAACAACCAGGAAGGCAAGGTAATTAAGGATGGATACGCAGGGTTTGATGTAGGTTGAACCCAGCAATCCGAGCATCTGGGAGGGAATCCTGACAACGCATGAGCTCAAGCTTTGGTTGACCGACATTTGATGGTGACCAGCCCTAACATGAACTAGGAGGAATCCATTCATGGCCAACACATACCCCTCATTATTGGTCAAAGGGATGATATATATACACTCGGGGAGTCCAAAGATATTCGTGTCGTCACAAAAAACCGCACAAGGGAGACGTGGTCAATCAGAAGACCCCGTATACACTGCATGCTGCCCGAAAATATGTATGGGTATGGTGGTGTATGATGTGTTTAAATCCCAAATGCATAACTTCGATGGGCCACCAACTACATTACAAACCAAACACCGTACCCGACTCCAAGCCTAGTTCAATACGTATGATGTCAGTTTCCCAACTTCGAGGTGGCAGCGGGGAGGGGGGTAGTCCCACGCATGCGCTCAAACTTTGTTTTGTCTAGCATGGGACACATCTATACACCTATATAGTGTGCGAATAACTTTGAAAGTTGCTCGTTGGATGAAGCCAATCCGACGATACAGAGATGGCAAATCCAGGCACTACTGGCCGTTGGATATCATCTAGATTCCACCAGATTCTGCCACATGTACAATCTAGAAGACTCCATGATTGAACTTAAGCATAATGCACAAAGCTGAAAACACAAGCACTTCTCCTTTGTTCTATAAAATCTTCCATATCTTAATTGCCTAAACTTTTTTTTCTAAATGAATTGTCACTTTTTATTTTTACCTTTACAATGCACAATTCTGTGAATCTTAAAATAGATTTTTTATAAAACTAATTTATTTTGGATGAGTTGAACTATAAGAATTAAACGAACATCTAAATCATGCATATCTGGGAGAAGAGGCGGGAAATCGATGAGAGGAGTGGTGAGAAACTGTAGCCTGTTTTGAATGAAAACCTAGTAGAGAAGGAAGCGTGAGCTACACAACGCACGCGCATAGTGCTTACCCATGTACTGCACGTGCTGTTGAAAGGGCTCAGGGTTGCCATTCGATCTGGAAGCATCCAATGGTTCACACGTATGATCCGTGGGGTTTGGGTTCTGGACAGTCAGAACGCACGACTCAGATTGCGTGTGCAATGGGGGGAGGGAATATCATACGGAAACCAACATTCGATGGAAACCGGTGAAAACCACGATAAAAATATGTTTTGAAGTTTCAAAAAAATTTGAAAAAAATGCGGGATGTTAAGAGGATGATGTTTTATTGCCACACAAAATTTCAAGTTGAAACACATTACGAGATGTGAGCTATGAAAAAGACAAAATCGGCATTGAATAGTGTCGGATAGTAATGTCACTATTCAGGGATGAATTTGTCTTTTTCATTGCTCACATCTCGTAATGTTTTTCAACTTGAAATTTTGTGTCACAACAAAACATCACCTTCTTAACATCCCACATTTTTCAGATTTTTTTGAAACTTTAAAATATGGTTTCCGCGAAGTTTTCATTGAATATCGGCTTTCGTGAGTGAACCATGTGCTATTTGAAAATGTTTCGTGAGAAGAATCTCGGTTTTTAAAATCCCCGTAAATCCAAAACTAAGCCGAAAATCGTGAAACCTACCACGGTGTCACGACATGGCACTTATATGTCAAGGAATTTTTTTAGTCCATTGTGGCACAAGTTTTATTACAAGCCTCTTACAAATCGGAGCTTCTCTCAAAGAAGCCTCGTGGTTCCGATAGGGAAACGTGTCCCCCTTGTGGGCGAAACATAATCACTGCCTCTTTTCACCTTGTATTTTTTCTACGGGCAACATGGAACGACAGGATATCCGTGCTGAAATTTAAACTTATTCAGGGTTCGTTTGGCCTTTTTATACACTGATTGAGTTTCCTAGGCATTTAATGTCCATAATTCAAATCTGAACTACAAAATACATGCTCCAGTTCACCAAAATGGCTAGAAAAATTATACATGTGTCCTTGGGTGCATGTTTAGGTCGCATGCCAGGAATGGGAATGGATTACAACCGTACTGGTGCCATGGCTCGTCCTCAAACATTTCGAATCTTGGTTTTTAAGTCCCCATAAATCCTAAACTCACAAGAAAGTCATCAAAGGTGGCATGGTGTCACGTCATGGCACATATATGTCATGGTAAAAACATTGTCCAATTTGGGATAAGCTTTATTACAAACCTCTTACAAAAACTGGAGCTTCTCTCAAAGAAGCCTCGTGGTTCCGATAGGGAAACGTGTTGCCCTTGTGGGCAAAACATAATCACTGCTTCTTTTCGCCTTATATTTTCTTCCACGGGCAACATGAAACAACATGATATCAATGCTGAAATTTAAACTTATTCAGGGTTCGTTTGGCCTTTTTATATATTAATTGAGTTTCCTAGGCATTTAATGTCCATAATTCAAATCTGAACTACAAATACATGCTCCAGTTCACCAAAATGGCTACAAAAATTATACATATGTCCTTGGGTGCATGTTTAGGTCTCATGCCAGGAATGGGAACGAATTACAACCATACCGGTGTCCTGGCTCGTCCTCAAACAATTCGAATCTCGGTTTTTAAGTCCACATAAATCCTAAACTCACAAGAAAGTCATCAAAGGTGGCATGGTGTCACGTCATGGCACATATATGTCGTGGTAAAAACATTGCCAATTTGGGTCAAGATTTATTACAAACCTCTTACAAACCAGAGCATGTCGCAAAAACCCTCGTGGTTTTGATAGGGAAACATGTCCCCTTGTGGGCCAAATGATAATCACTCCCTCTTCTAGCCTCATATTTTCTTCTACACGCGACACGAAACAACTGGAGATTTGCGCTGAACTTTGAAATTATGCAGGAATCCTTTGACCTTTTTATTCATTAATTGAGTTTTCTAGGCATTTAATGTCCATAATTCAAATCCGAACTACAAATGCATGCTCTAGTGCACCAAAATGGCTAGAAAAACGTACATGTTTCCTTGGGGTGCATGTTTAGGTGTTATGGAATAAATGGGAAAGAATTCAACTGTCTCGTCGTCCTGGCTTGGCCACAAACATTGCGAGTCTCGGTTTTGAAATCTCTGTAAATCCAATACTCACCAGGAAATCATGAAACTTGGCATGGTGTCACTACATGGTACATATAATTGTCCAACTTGGGCGAAGCTATATTACAAGCCTTTTACAAACCGGAGCCTTTCGCAACCCTCATGGTTCCGGTAGGGAAACATGCCCCTCTTGTGGGTGAAACGATAATTGCTGCCTCTTCTCACCTTGAACTTTGTTTTCTACAGGCAACATAGAATAACAGGAGTGTCGGGCTGAAATTTGAAAATGTTCAGGGTTCGTTTGGCCATTGTATATATATTACTAATTACTAAGTTTTCTATGCATTTAATGTAGTCCATAATTCAAATTTGGACTACAACCACCTTCTCCAGTGAAGCAAAATGGGTGGGAAATCATACATGTGTCATTGGGTGCATCTTTAGGTCTCGTTTAAGGAATGGGAATGAATTACAAACTTGTCATCGTCCTGAAACATTGAGAATCTCGGTTTTTAAATCCCAGTAAATCAAAAAGTCGCCCAAAAAACATGAAACTTGGCATGGTTTCATGACATGGCACATATATGTCGTGGTAAAAAAATTCTAGATTGAGAAGAGGCACACACATAAGTAGCCAACAAAGTCCTTTTTGAAACAAAAAACTGACACGTTAAATCGCAAACGGTTGTATTATATTAACCGTGTCGAAATTTAACCATACATGGTGGCATGCGTGCAGCTGTTTGATTAGACGGGACGAGCACGAGAAGTCCGCCGTGCAGGCTCGACAGGACGCGTATGAGCAGTCTGCCGTGCAGGCTCGACGGGACGCGTGCATCTTGTTCATCTTGTAGGCTCGATGGGACACGTGCAAGCAGCAAGGCCGCCCATGCTCACCTTGAAGCGGGCTCTTTGACCTCCATGCACCAGCCGCCGCCCGCCTCGCTCACAACTTCTCCATTAATGGGTTAATTAAAGCACCTGGACGGAGGGTGTTTGCTTGTGATCCCATGGCAGCATTTCTTTGTTCGTGTTTTCAACTCGTATTCCGCCCTAATTTAAATTGCCACATAGGGAAACGGATAATACAACCACAAATAAAATGGCAACGGATAATACGACGACAAATTTACAATGGCGCAGATAATAATTGTCTTACATATTCTGGATAATTTAAAATGCCACACACGGCAAAGCCCATAAGACACGGGGGCAAGAGAAGAAGGAAATTGCAGACAACGATCTGGGTCGCTACTGTCTCTACTCGTTGATGGATCGCTGGACGGCGAAATCCTCCAGCTCCTTCTTAAATTCCTCATGACTTTGCTTGAAAGAAGCCACAGATTCCTCCACCTCTTGCTCACGCTCGATCCGGAGCTTCCTCGAGCCACCCATTAGTTCCTCGATGACCGCTTTCAGCATCATCTCTGAGGCACTGCTCTGCTCATGCAACATCTTCCAGCCGACGGCCTCCTCCTCCTTCTCGGTGAACAACTTGAGGAGCTTCGCATTGTCACCCATGAGTTGCCCGACGAGGCTGGTCGCCTTGTCAACCGAGGCATCACTGATCTTGAGCAGCTTCATCAAGCCATCGACAAGCTCCTGCTACGTAGTGATGCCAGCGAGAATGTCGTCGTCGGTAGCGAAGGACTTCAGGAACGTCGGCTCGTCGCGATGGCCGACATCGTGAATGCGCTTATGAGAGCCCTCGCGTGTCCGTGAGAGCTCGTTCGAAGGCTCCGCTACGTGCCGGGACATCTCTGCTGCGGCTGCGGCTTTGCGGCGGGACCTCTCTAATGCTTCCGTGGCCTTGGTCTTTGCTGCCTGGTTATATGTCCACCCTAAACTCCTCCTACCGGTCATGGCGGAACGACTTGACAGAAAAAACCAGTTTTGTGGGTGATGAGGAGAGGAACTATGAAGTAATTTTCGAGTGGGTAGTTTTTATAGCCCGGTGCTAAGTGTGAACACATATTAGTTTGATAGGTGTGAACAGATTTGCAATTACTTATTGCATTGTAATCAGCAATGTGATGAGAAACAAGGTCAAAATTTATTGATGGCAGAAGGTTGACCACATGGTTGCTCGCCGTTGAGGTGGCTGCGGCGTGCTCCGCTCTGGTGTGCGTGCGCGCCCTCTGCTCGCTGTTGAGGCAAAGTTACAATGGCAATGGTTAATAATTCTTAATAATTGTCTTACATATTCATGATAATTTAAAATGCCAAATGCGGCAAGGCCCAGAACACTCACGACCTACATATGCATACAATTATAATAAAATATAAGCTAAAAGGCTGAGCTGGCGGCCTTCCGACGATGGTCTTCTCGGACTCCATGATTATCATATGCATACAATTATAATAAAATATAAACTTGGGCAGGAGCACTTTTGCCCTTCGGTGGAGCGATTCCGCCGGGGGAACTTCCCTCTCGGAGGGGGAAATCATCGTCATCATCATCACCAACAACTCTCCCATCTTGGGGAGGGCAATCTCCATCAACATCTTCAATAGCACCATCTCCTCTCAAACCCTAGTTCATCTCTTGTGTTCAATCTTGTTACCGGAACCATAGATTGGTACTTGTGGATGACTAGTAGTGTTGATTACATCTTGTAGTTGATAACTATATAGTTTATTTGGTGGAAGATTATATGTTCAGATCCATTATGCTATTTAATACTCCTCTGATCATGAACATGTTTATCATTTGCGAGTAGTTACTTTTGTTCTTGAGGTCACGGGAGAAATCATGTTGCAAGTAATCATGTGAACTTGATATGTGTTTGATATTTTGATAGTATGTATGTTGTTATTCCCTTAATGGTGTCATGTGAACGTCGACTACATGACACTTCACCATATTTGGGCCTCAGGGAATGCATTTTGGAGTAGCAATTAGATGGTGGGTTGCGAGAGTGACAGAAGCTTAAACCGCAGTTCATGCGCTATTCCTTAAGGGACCGATTTGATCCAAAAGTTTGATGTTATGGTTAGAATTTATTCTTAATACTTTTCTCATAGTTGTGGATGCTTGCGGGAGGGTTAATCATAAGTAGGAGGTTTGTTCAAGTAAGAAAAGCACCTAAGCACCGGTCCACCCACATATCAAATTATCAAAGTAGCGAGCACGAATCAAACCAACATGGTGAAAGTGACTAGATGAAATTCCCGTGTACTCTCAAGAACGCTTTGCTTATCATAAGAGACCGTTTTGGCCTGTCCTTTGCCTCTAAAGGATTGGGCTACCTTGCTGCACTTTTTCTACTATTATCGTTACTTGCTCGTTACAAATTATCTTGCTATCAAACTACTCCGCTACTTACAATTTCAGCACTTGCAGATAATACCATACCGGAAACTACATGTCATTTCCTTCTGCTCCTCGTTGGGTTCGACACTCTTAATTATAGAAAAGAGCTACAATTGATCCCATATACTTGTGGGTCATCAAGGCTATTTTCTGGCGTCGTTGCTGGGGAGTGAAGCGCCTTTCGTAAGTGGAATTTGGTAAGGAAACATTTATATAGTGTGCTGAAATTTATTGTCACTTGTTACTATGGAAAACTATCCTTTGAGGAGTTTGTTCGGGGTATCTTCACCTCGTCCAGAACCACGGTTAGCAACCCCTCAACCTACTACACTTACTGAAAATATTGAATATGAAATTCCTTCGGGTATGATAGAACAACTGCTAGCTAATCCTTATGAAGGAGATGGAACCGAACATCCTGATATGCACTTGATATATGTGGAACAAATTTGTGCATTATTTAAGCTTGCAGGTTTACCCATGGATGAAGTGATGAAAAAGGTTTTCCCTTTATCTTTGAAGGGAAAAGCATTGGCATGGTATAGGCTATGTGATGATATTGGATCATGGAATTGGAATCGTTTGAAATTGGAGTTCCACCAAAAAAATTATCCTATGCATCTAGTTTATCGTGATCGGAATTATATATATAATTTTTGGCCTCGTGAAGGATAAAGTATCGCTCTAGCTTGTGGGAGGCTTAAGTCAATGTTATATTGATACGTCTCCAACGTATCTACTTTTTCCAAACACTTTTGCCCTTGTTTTTTACTCTAACTTGCATGATTTGAATGGAACTAACCCGGACTGACGCTGCTTTCAGCAGAACTGCCATGGTGTTATTTTTGTGCAGAAATAAAAGTTCTCGGGATGACCTGAAAATCCACGGAGACAAGTTTTGGAATTAATGAAAAATATTGGCGAAAGAATCAGCATCAGGGGGCCCACACCCTGTCCACGAGGGTGCAGGGCACCCCCTAGGGCGCACCCCCTGCCTCGTGGGCCCCCTGGGACTCCACCGACCTCAACCCCAACTCCATATATTCACTTTCGGGGAAGAAAAAAATCAAAGAGAAGGATTCATCACGTTTTACGATACGGAGCCGCCGCTAAGCCCTACTCTTCCTCGGGAGGGCTGATCTGGAGTCCGTTCAGGGCTCCGGAGAGGGGAATACGTCGCCATCGTCATCATCAACCATCCTCCATCACCAATTTCATGATGCTCACCGCCGTGCGTGAGTAATCTCATCGTAGGCTTGCTGGATGGTGATGGGCTGGATGACATTTACCATGTAATCGAGATAGTTTTGTTAGGGTTTGATCCCTAGTATCCATTATGTTCTAAGATTGATGTTGCTATGACTTTGCTATGCTTAATGCTTGTCACTAGGGCCCGAGTGCCATGATTTCAGATCTAAACCTATTATGTTTTCATGAATATATGTGACTTCTTGATCATATCTTGCAATTCAATAGTCACCTACTATGTGTTATGATCCAGCAACCCCGAAGTGACAATAATCGGGACCACTCCCGGTGATGACTGTAGTTTGAGGAGTTCATGTATTCACTAAGTGTTAATGCTTTGGTCTGGTACTCTATTAAAAGGAGGCCTTAATATCCCTTAGTTTCCAATAGGACCCCACTACCACGGGAGGGTAGGACAAAAGATGCCATGCAAGTTCTTTTCCATAAGCACGTATGACTATATTCGGAATACATGCCTACATTAAATTGATGAACTGGAGCTAGTTCTGTGTCACCCTATGTTATAACGGTTGCATGAGGAATCACATCCGACATAATTATCCATCATTGATCCATTGCCTACGAGCTTTTCACATATTGATCTTTGCTTAGTTACTTTTCCGTTGCCACTGTTACGATTGCTACGAAAACTACTACTGTTAGTTTTGCCACCATTACCGTTACTTCCGTACTACTTTGCTACTAAATACTTTACTGCATATATTAGATCTTTCAGGTGTGGTTGAATTGACAACTCAACTGCTAATACTTGAGAATATTCTTTGGCTCCCCTTGTGTTGAATCAATAAATTTGGGTTGAATATTGTACCCTCAAAAACTGTTGCGATCCCCTATACTTGTGGGTTATCAAGACTATTTTTTGGCGCCGTTGCCGGGGAGCATAGCTCTATTCTTTGAGTCACTTGGGATTTATATCTATTGATCATTATGAGGAACTTGAAAGATGAAAGAACCAAGATTTTTCCCTCAACTACGAGGGCAGGTAAGGAACTACCATCTAGCTCTGCACTTGATTCACCTTCTGTTATGAGTAAATTTGTGACACCTACACCTGTTATTGATTCTGATATGATGCATGTTATTGATGATGTCGCTTCTGTTATGCATGATGCTTATGATGAAACTACTTCTATGCTTGATAATATTGTGCCATTAGGTGAATTTCTTGATGAACAACTTGCTAGGGTTAGATAAAACGAAATTATTGAAACAAATAATATTGATGAAAGTGATGATGAAGATTCTCCCCCTAGATATGAATTTCCTGATGTGCCTGAGGGTTATGTTATGGATGAAGAAATTTCTAGAGACCTTTTTGCTTGTAAAGATAGATATGATCTTAAGAAACTATTAGCTAAGCTGAAAGAAAAGTCTTTTAATGCCAGAATGAAATATGACCCTGCTTTTGTTGGGGAACGTAGTAATTTCAAAAATTTCCTACGCACACGCAAGATCATGGTGATGCATAGCAACGAGAGGGAAGAGTGTTGTCCATGTACCCTTGTAGACCGTAAGCGGAAGTGTTATGAGAACATGGTTGATGTAGTCGAACGTCTTCACAATCCGACCGATCCAAGTACCAAACGCACGGCACCTCCGAGTTCAGCACACGTTCAGCTCGATGACGTCCCATGAACTTCGATCTAGCAGAGCTTCACGGGAGAGTTTCGTTAGCATGACGGCGTGATGACGGTGATCATGTTGCTACCGACGCAGGGCTTTGCCTAATCACTATTTCGATATGATCGAGGTGGATTATGGTGAAGGGGGGCACCGCACACGGCTTAGGGATCAATGATCAACTTGTGTGTTCTAGGGTGCCCCCTGCCCCCGTATATAAAGGAGCAAAGGGGGAGGTAGGCCGGCCCTCCTAGGGCGCGCTAGGAAGAGGAGTCCTCCTCCTAGTAGGAGAAGGACTCCCCTTTCCTACTCCTACTAGGAGGAGGAAAGGAAGGGGGAAGGGGAGAAGGAAGGAGAGGGAGAAAAGGAGGAAAGGGGGCCGGCCCCCTAGTCCAATTTGTTTTGGGCTAGGGGGCCGCGCGCCCTGCCTCCTCTCTTCCACCACTTGGCCCATGAGGCCTAATACTTCTTCCTCGTATTCCCTTAACTCCCCAGTACTGCGAAAATTACCCGAATCACTCGGAACCTTTCCGATGTCCGAATATAGTCGTCCAATATATCGATCTTTACATCTCAACCATTTCGAGACTCCTCGTCATGTCCCCAATCAGGATGGATTTTCTTCATGTGCTTTACACCAATATGACCTAAACGGAAGTGCCACAAATAAGTTGCACTATCATTATTAACTTGTAACACCCCGTATGTAACCTGCCATATTTGTATTCCAACTCTTGCCATTTCCGGCACTAAGTTATGATATTTCCTCGTTGTCGGGTTTTTGTCTCCGTGTTGTTTTTGTCTTTGTCTTGCATCTCATATCATGTCATCATGTGCATTGCATTTGCATACGTGTTCGTCTCATGCATACGAGCTTTTTCCCCGTTGTCCATTTTGCATTCCAGCGCTCCTATGTCCTCCGGTGTCCCTTTCTACCTTTTTTCATGTGCGGGTGTTAAACGTTCTCGGATTGGACCGAGACTTGCCAAGAGGCCTTGGTTTACTACCGGTAGACCACCTATCAAGTTTCGTGCCATTTGGACTTCGTTTGATACTCCAACGGTTAACCGAGGGACCGAGAAGGCCTCGTGCATGTATGCAGCCCAACACCTCTCCAAAGTTGCCCAAAACCCACCTAAACCCCTTCCATTATCTAGATCGTTCGATCATGATCGGTTGGCCAAAAACCGTGCTCAATTTGGAGCCTCCTAGCTCCTCCTACCTATAAATATAGCCTCCTCCCCGAAATTCCGGATCCATAGCTACCCTAAACCCTAAAATCCTCTCCTCCGCGCACCGGACGTGTTCGGCCCGCGCCGGACACCTCCCCGCCGCCGCCCGCAGCCAACCAGGGGCCGCCACGTGTCGCCGCCATCTCTCCCCGCCGGACACGTCCGGTGCGTGGCCCGCAGCCAACCGGCGGCCGCCACGTGTCGTCGCCATCTCTCCCCCGCCGCCGGCCCGCTCGGGCCCAGGGAGTGCCCCTGAGGCCCGAGACTGCTCCGCTGCCCGCGCCGCTTCTCCTCTCCCGCGCCGGCACCGAACCCCGCCGCCAACCGCGCCGACCACCGTCGCCATCCGCGCCCGCCACCTCGCCGGTCGCCGCCCCGCCGCCATCCGCGTCCGACGCCACCTCGTCGCCGCCACCGCGGCCACCTCGGCACCCAAGGACACCTCGCCGCTCCGGTCAGCCTCCTCCTCTCTGGACGAACTCCGGCCGACTCTGACGTCTCCGGCTAACAGTGACCTGGTGATCCTCGTTCTCCGCGCTGGCCAGATCCAGATCCAGATTTGGATCGGTTGACTTTTTGCCCCTAACCCTAGTTTTTCATGCATATTTCAACGCATCACATCTCTGCAACCATGGCTCAGTTTCGGGCGTGTAGCATATCAAATTGTTCGTCTCGACGAGTAGTACATTTCATCTCATTGCATGATGTTCATTTCATCTCATGTTGATGCCCTAAATGCTGTTGGAAGAGTGCTAGTTTCTGTTAGTTTCAGAATCATATCAGTAATTGGACATTTGTCATTTTTGCCATGATTGATGTGTGTCTCCTATGAACTTGAGCCCTACATGTGTTTTGAAGTATGCCATGCAATCTTTACAGGGGTGTATGCCATGTATTTTTGTGATCTCTGTGGTGACTAGCACAAGCATGCAAAGTAGCCCTAGTAATGTTGCTGATTTCAGGGACTTAGAAATATTCTAAGTCATTGCCCTGTTTATATTTTTATGCCATGTGTTCATGTTGCTACCGAGTGATCCGTGCCTCTTTTGAGCATGATCAGTAAGGATGTTTTGTAGATATTGTGGTGCTCTATACATCCATGTCTTTGTTTGCATTTATGGAGCACCCTAGCTTGACTCAATCGAGCTCTATTTTTGCTATAAAATGTTCCTGGTAGAATGTTTACATGTTAAGCCGAGCTTGTTGTAGTTGATCCATGCATGCTATATTGTTGTTCTTGCCATGTTTAGCTTCTATGCCATGTCTACTTGCTGGGTGTATGCTTACTTTATCATGCAATGCCTTGTGGTGAATGCATCGAGCTCGTAAACATGCCTACTTGATATCTGTTTTGCCATGTTCCAGTTTTCTACTAAGTCTGAATCTGTTAACGATAATTGCTATGTTCACATGGTTGCCATTGTATTTTCTGATCCCTTTTGGCTTATGGTCAGTAAGGGACTTTTGTTGTATGCTTTAAGTAGAGTCATGCCATGCCTTGCTTTGTCATGATATGTTCCTATAGCATGTAGTTACCTTGCTCTAAACTTTGCTTCCTGATGTTAAATTCCTGGCATGTTGTTATTTTCACTAAGTTTGCAACCTGATGTCTTCTGCACTTTTGTCATGCTTGTTTGAACCTTCTATTGAGTGAATTAGCCGTAGCTCACTGTTCATCTTTTGTCAAGCATCTTGAGTGGATCTCTGCCACGTATTTTGTTGCTATGTTGGAGTGTCATAGCATGTTCTTGATGCATTTAGATGGCCTCGTGCTGTTAATCGCAGACCGGTACCATATTTGTTTTGCTTGTCATTTGCAAACCGTGCATCCGATTCCGGTGATCTTTATATCGATTTCGACCGAAATCAACTCATCTTTCCAGTGGCACTCTTGGTTTTCCAAGTTGAGGCCAGGTGCAATCTTTCCATTCCGAAGCATGCATATGCACCGCATACCGCATCCCGCATGTCATGCATTGTTCTGCATCATGTTGCTTGTGCATTGCACGTGGTTGATTGTGTCTCCCTTTGCTTGTGTTCTTGCTTTGGGTAGAGCCGGGAGACGAGTACGTGATCAAGGAGCCCGTTGAGTACGTTTACGAGGATCAAGCTAACGTCAACTCGGGGAACTTTGCAGGCAAGATGACCATACCCTCGAAATCACTTCTATCTTTTCTTGCTAGATGCTCGCTCTTTTGTTATGCCTATGCTACGGTACCTACTACTTGCTCATTGTAACGACCAAACCTCGAAGGATTTGAGTCTCTGTGCTTACCGTGCTAGTCCCTGGATCGAACTCGCTAGCACACACAGTATACATGAATACCAGAATAGCAAGTGCATCATTTATTACAACGTATGATCTAGAATATATAAAATAAAACAATCTGCATAGCACTTGGCGAGCTTTATTCAATCAAACAGCGGAAATTAGCAGAAAATAATGATGAGTCCCATCATAGCCCACTAGCGATGCTGAGTGCAGACTCGCGACCCTAACGGTACCTTACTCTTCGTCTGAATATCCTGCAACATGAGATGTTGCAGCCATATAGGTCAATACTTGGAATGTATTGGCAAGTTACACAGGAGTAATAATAAAGCAGACCTACATGTATATGCATAGTACAACAAAGGAAGGCTTGGGGGTTTATTTTGCGGAAAGCTGATTTTGTCCTAATAACTACCTAATAGTCAAATTTTTATTTAGTTCTTTTATTACCACAATTATATACACCAGGTTGAGTTGGCAAAATCAACTCCAGCCTACCCTTTATTAAGTTTCCCAACAAATTTATTAAGTGTCACATCTGTCAAGATCATCCAACAACTGTAATGGCATAGTCGCTCAAAATTTACCCATAACCGGAGACACGGCTAATCATGATTAGTTTTAATACTTTGCAAAGTTTTGTACGCTTTACCCACTGGACCCAATCCGAAGATTGAGACAAAGTCTTTCAAAAGAGGTTCCCTTAACCACCTGACGGCCACATCCCACCTACATATGCTACATCTGTCGACACTATCTGGGCAAGGGTTCCAACAACTGATCTACTAAGACAGAGCCCATATTGCCAGTGGCCGCACATGGAAGCTACTAGTCACTAAGTCTGTTTGATCTTTTTGAACCTGGGCGGCATTCCACATAGGGTGCACTCTCATGAGCGCATGGCCTTAGAAAAGGTGCAAGACCCCATGATGCCTTCCCTCAACACCAAGCAATACCACTTCCGCCCAGAGGTGAGTTAAATCTGGAGTTACTACTCAATTTGTTAAATATATATAATCCTCACATAAACTCAATGAATACACGAACCACCCCCGTCTACAAAGCATAGCAACCTACCACTACCACGATTTGCAAAGACGGGAAGATAGCTCATCAGCATAGCAAAAATAATATAGTATTCCTATACATGCATATATTCATAGTGTGATATGACTACATGCATAGAAAACAATAGGTAAAGGATGATCAACATGTAACTTGCCTTGGTTCTGGTTCAGAAAGTCACACTCCTGACAATAGCTCGCGTCGCACTTCGGACAATCTACACGTTTCACACAATTCAACAATCAATCACCGGAACACGAAAAGAACCAAAACAAAACCAACAGCAAGAAAATCATTTTTAAAACTCAACAACAGAAGCTTAAAAGCACCTAAATTGCACTACGGTCACAACGCAAAAAGAATAACTCGATTCCGATAAACGGTTTGAGAGTTATGGCGGAAGGTTTAATTCAAATTCAAACGAATTCAAATTTGAACAGAGCAAACATGTGCAAAGTTGGTACTGTGACAATGTGCTGACTTTTGTGAGTGCATAGGAAAAAGAATTACCTAAATTGGAGCTATAGACTAAAAGATATAGCTAGTTGAAGTTAGAGTTGAAATCTGAAAAAAAAACAAAAGAAAACAGAAATCTCCTGCACAGTTCACGCGTTACTGCAGCAACTCATGTGCGTGCCCTGTAGCGAAGTGCCACATGGCAGTATGTGATTGGTTGGAGGACCTCATGTGCGTGTGTGCTCACCAAAAATAGAGGGCGGCGGCGGCAGTCTCGGGCGGCGGCGGCGGCGCTCCTCCGGTGGGTCTCCGGCGAAGGAGAGGTGACGGACGGGTGCAGAGGTGAGTGGCGGAGGCGGTGGTGGTGTCGGATGGCGGCGAGGTGGACTGTGCCGGCGGTGGTGAAGACCTGAACGCGGCAACTCCGGCGGCGGCGGTCGAGCTCGTCCCACTCGCGCTGTTGCGTTTTCGTCCAAGCAAGAATGTCAGGAAGGTGCGGCGTTGAGAGGAGGGTCGAGGGGAGTGAACGGTGTGGCCGGTGGTGTCCTTATGGTGGTGGAATCCTCCGGCGAAGACGGCGGACAGCTGAGCTCCGGTGCGACATCCAAAATGCTCCAGCGGATTCGTGTGGTCGAAGGAGGACGAGGGGAGGCTGCGGTCGGGTTCCCCTAGGGTTTAGCTCGCGCGTGGCGTCTCCAGGGTGCTCGGGGTGGACCAGGGCATCGGATCGATCCGGCTCGGCCTCGGTCACGTGTACGGTGCGCTCTAGTCCGGCTCGGGGAAAGAGACGAGCAGGGGCGCGGTGCGGGTCGGGCGAGCGGTGCGGCGGCGCGTACCGCTTTGTGACTGGAGGTGGGGGAGACTGGGCCACGGCGGTGTGGTGCGGCGCTGCTGGGCCGGCTGGCTGGCTGGGCTGTGGCCGCGCAGTGCTGGGCCACGGGTGCGTGGAGCCGCAGCGCTGAGTTTCCTTTTTTTTAAACACCACTGCAGAAACAAAAATAATTAAAATAACACACACAACACAAAAATCTAAATAAAAATACCTAGACACACTGTAAAATCTATACTGCCAATATAAACTACAGGAACACTAGTTCCAACACTAATGCAGTTCTCGAAAATAGTTTTTATGCAATAGGCAACACAAACAATAATAAAACAATCAAATAAAATATTTTGAAGATTGCAAAAATTTCCAGAACACATCAGATGAACTGGAAACAATATTCTGCACTTTATGAACATTTTTAAAACTAGGGGAGAAGTCATGTTATCTCCACTCCAAATAAATTGCCTTTTGTTGCATAATGATTTGAATATTCTGAAAAAGCAAATAATGCAATAAAAATATGATATGCATATGAATGATCTATTAACATCCTAATTTAGAAAAAATGGGATGTTACACTCATCATGCCTCCAATATTGCCATGTCAAACCTCTAACCCACCTTGTCCTAGCAAACCGTCGTTTGGCTATGTTACCGCTTTGCTCAGCCCCTCTTATAGTGTTGCTAGTTGCGGGTGAAGATTGGAGTTTGTTCCTTGTTGAAACATGTTTATTGTTGGGATATCATTATTATATATTGTCTATCTTAATGCACCTATATACTTGGTAAAGAGTGGAAGGCTCGGCCTTATGCCTGGTGTTTTGTTCCACTCTTGCCGCTCTAGTTTCTGTCATACCGGTGTTATGTTCCTTGATTTTGCGTTCCTTACATGGTTGGGTTATAATGGGAACCCCTTGATAGTTCGCCTTGAATAAAACTCCTCCAGCAACGCCCAACCTTGGTTTTACCATTTGCCACCTAGCCTCTTTTTCCCTTGGGTTTCCGGAGCCTGAGGGTCATATTTATTTAAACCCCCCCCCCCCCCCGGGCCAGTGCTCCTCTGAGTGTTGGTTGGAACCGAGTAGACCGCGGGGCCACCTTGGGGCAACTTGAGGGTTGGTTTTACTCGTAGGATGTCTCATCTGAGTGTGCCCTGAGAACGAGATATGTGCAGCTTCTATCGGGATTTGTCGGCACATTCGGGCGGCTTTGCTGGTTTAGTTTTACCATTGTCGAGAGGTCTTGTAACCGGGATTCCGAGTCTGATCGGATTGTCTTGGGAGAAGGAATATCCTTCGTTGACCGTGAGAGCTTGTGATGGGCTAAGTTGGGACTCCCCTGCAGGGATTTGATCTTTCGAAAGTCGTGCCTGCGGTTATGGGCAGATGGGAATTTGTTAATGTCCGGTTGTAGAAAACCTAAAGCTTAACTTAATTAAAATGAATCAACAGAGTGTGTGGCCGTGATAGTTTCTTTTCGGCGGAGTCCGGGAAGAGAACACGGTCTCAAGTTATGCTTGAACGTAGGTTGTTCTAGGATCACCTCTTGATCATAGTTTCTCGACCATGCCTTTGCCTTCTCTTCTCGCTCTCATTTGCGTATGTTAGCCACCATATATGCTAGTGCTTGCCGCAGCTCCACCTCATACGTTTTACCCTCCCTTTTAGCTTAAATAGTCTTGATCGCAAGGGTGTGAGATTGCTGAGTCCCCGTGACTCACAGATTACTTCAAAACCAGATGCAGGGACCGACAATACCGCTCCAGGAGATTCGACTGAGCTCAAGTGGGAGTTCGATGAGGACTCAGGATGATACTACGTTTCTTTTCCAGACGATCAGTAGTGGTGCCCAGTTGGGGCGATCGGGGACTTTGTCGCATTTGGGGTTGTTCTTTATTTTGGTTCCGTAGTCGGACCTTGATTGTATCTGGATGAATGTAATGATATTTATGCTATTGTGTGACATGGCGAGTGTAAGCCAACTATGTACCTCTTTTCCTTATTCATTTACATGGGTTGTTGTGAAGATTACCTCACTTGCGACATTGCTTACAATGCAGTTATGCCTCTAAGTCGTGCTTCGACACGTGGGAGATATAGCCGCATCCAAGTGAGTTCGGGCAAGGCCCCATTCGAGATTATCTATGGCAGGAAGTGCCGTACTCCTCTTAACTGGTCAGAGACTGGTGAGCGTCAACTTCTTGGAAATGACTTGATCACCGAGGCAGAAGAAATGTGGAAAGTCATTCGTGAAAATCTCAAAGTTGCGCAATCGCGCCAGAAGAGTTACTATGATAGCAAGCATCGTGACTTGGCTTTCGAGATCGGCGATCATGTCTACCTCCGCGTCTCTCCAATGAAAGATACGTGGGTCCTTTCAAGATCATCAGCAAAAGAGGCAATCTCGCCTATCAACTTGAGCTTCCATCCAACTTTGCAAACATGCACGACGTGTTTCACGTGTCTCAACTCCGCAAGTGTTTCAAGACTCCTGACCGCACCATCAACTTTGAAGAGATTGATCTCGAAGAAGACATGTCTTATCGTGAGCACCCAGTTGCTATTCTTGAAGAAACTGAGCGCAAGACTCGCAACAAGTCTATCAAATTCCTGAAAGTCAATTGGTCACATCATTCTGACCGTGAAGCCACCTGGGAACGCGAGGATCACCTCCGTTCTGAGTACCCGGAGTTTTTCCAGTCCTAGATCTCGGGACGAGATCCTTTCGTAGTGGTGGAGTGTTGTAACACCCCGTATGTAACCTGCCATATTTGTATTCCAACTCTTGCCATTTCCGGCACTAAGTTATGATATTTCCTCGTTGTCGGGTTTCTGTCTTCGTGTTGTTTTTGTCTTTGCCTTGCATCTCATATCAGTCATCATGTGCATTGCATTTGCATACGTGTTTGTCTCATGCATACGAGCTTTTTCCCCGTTGTCCTTTTTGCATTCTGGCGCTCCTATGTCCTCCGGTGTCCCTTTCTACCTTTTTTCGTGTGCGGGTGTTAAACATTCTCGGATTGGACCGAGACTTGCCAAGCGGCCTTGGTTTACTACCGGTAGACCGCCTGTCAAGTTTCGTGCCATTTGGACTTTGTTTGATAAAGGCCTCGTGTGTGTTGCAGCCCAACACCTCTCCAAAGTGGCCCAAAACCCACCTAAACCCCTTCCATCATCTAGATCGTTCGATCACGATCGCGTGGCCGAAAACCGTGCTCAATTTGGCGCCTCCTAGCTCCTCCTACCTATAAATATAGCCTCCTCCCCGAAATTCCGGATCCATACCTACCCTAAACCCTAAAATCCGCTCCTCCGCGCACCGGACGTGTCCGGCCCGCGCCGGACACCTCCCCGCCGCCACCCGCAGCCAACTGGGGGCCGCCACGCGTCGCCGCCGGCCCGCTCGGGCCCAGGGAGAGCCCCCGAGGCCCGAGGCTGCTCCGCCGCCCGCGCCGCTTCTCCTCTTCCGCGCCGGCGCCGAACCCCATCGCCAACCGCGCCGACCAACGCCGCCATCCGCGCCCGCCACCTCGCCAGTCGCCGCCCCGCCGCCATCCGCGTCCGGCACCACCTCGTGGCCGCCACCACGGCCACCTCGGCGCCCAAGGCCACCTTGCTGCTCCGGCCAGCCTCCTCCTCTCTGGACGAACTCCGGCCGACTTCGACGTCTCCGGCGAACAGTGACTCGGCGAACCTCGTTCTCCGCGCCGGCCAGATCCAGATCCAGATTCGGCTCGGTTGACTTTTTGCCCCCAACCCTAGTTTTTTATGCATATTTCAATGCATCACATCTCTGCAACCGTGGCTCTGTTTCAGGCGTGTAGCATATCAAATTGTTCGTCTCGACGAGTACTTCATTTCATCTCATTGCATCATGTTCATTTGAGCTCATCTTGATGCCCTAAATATTGTTGGAAGAGTAATAGTTTCTGTTAGTTTCAGATTCATATCAGTAATTGGACATTTGTCATTTTTGCCATGATTGATGTGTGCCTCCTATGAACTTGAGCCCTACATGTGTTTTGAAGTATGCCATGCCATCTTTACGGGGGTGTATGCCATGTATTTTTGTGATCTCTATGGTGACTAGCACAAGCATGCAAAGTAGCCCTAGTAATGTTGCTGATTTCAGGGACTTAGAAATATTCTAAGTCATTGCCCTGTTTATATTTTTATGCCATGTGTTCATGTTGCTACCTAGTGATCCGTGCCTCTTTTGAGCATGATCAGTAAGGATGTTTTGTAGATATTGTGGTGCTCTATCCATCCATGTCTTTGTTTGCATTTATGGAGCACCCTAGCTTGACTCAATCGAGCTCTACTTTTGCTATAAAATGTTCCTAGCAGAATGTTTACATGTTAAGCATTTTTGCCGAGCTTGTTGTAGTTGATCCATTCATGCTATATAGTTGTTCTTGCCATGTTTAGCTTCTATGCCATGTCTACTTGTTGGGTGTATGCTTACTTTATCATGCAATGCCTTGTGGTGAGTGCATCGAGCTCGTAAACATGCCTACTTGATATCTGTTTTGCCATGTTCCAGTTTTCTACCAAGTCTGAATCTGTTAACGATAATTGCTATGTTCACATGGTTGCCATTGTATTTTCTGATCCCTTTTGGTTTATGGTCAGTAAGGGACTTTTGTTGTATGCTTTAAGTAGCTTCATGCCATGCCTTGCTTTGTCATGATATGTTCCTGTAGCATTTAGTTACCTTGCTCTAAACTTTGCTTGCTGATGTTAAATTCCTGGCATGTTGTTATTTTCACTAAGTTTGCAACCTGATGTCTTTTGCACTTTTGTCATGCTTGTTTGAACCTGCTATTGAGTGAATTAGCCGTAGCTCACTGTTCATCTTTTGTCAAGCATCTTGAGTGGATCCCTGCCACGTATTTTGTTGCTATGTCGGAGTGTTGTAGCATGTTGTTCTTGATGCATTTAGATGGCCTCGTGCTGTTAATCGTAGACCGGTGCCATATTTGTTTTGCTTGTCATTTGCAAACCGTGCATCGATTTCGGTGATCTTTATATCGATTTCGACCGAAATCAACTCATCTTTCCAGTGTCACTCTTGGTTTTCCAAGTTGATGCCGGGTGCAATCTTTGCTTTCCGAAGCATGCATATGCACCGCATACCGCATCCCGCATGTCATGCATTGTTTTGCATCATGTTGCTTGTGCATTGCACGTGGTTGATTGTGTCTCCCTTTGCTTATGTTCTTGCTTTGGGTAGAGCTGGGAGACGAGTATGTGATCGCGGAGCCCATTGAGTACGTTTACGAGGATCAAGCTAACGCCAACTCGGAGAACTTTGCAGGCAAGATGACCATACCCTCGAAATCACTTCTATCTTTGCTTGCTAGATGCTCGCTCTTTTCCTATGCCTATGCTACGATACCTACCACTTGCTCATCATGCCTCAGATATTGCCATGTCAAACCTCTAACCCACCTTGTCCTAGCAAACTGTTGTTTGGCTATGTTACCGCTTTGCTCAGCCCCTCTTATAGCGTTGCTAGTTGCAGGTGAAGATTGGAGTTTGTTCCTTGTTGAAACATGTTTATTGTTGGGATATCATTATTATATCTTGTCTATCTTAATGGACTTATATACTTGGTAAAGAGTGGAAGGCTCGGCCTTATGCCTGGTGTTTTGTTCCACTCTTGCCGCCCTAGTTTCCATCATACCGGTGTTATGTTCCTTGATTTTGCGTTCCTTACACGGTTGGGTTGTAATGGGAACCCCTTGATAGTTCGCCTTGAATAAAACTCCTCCAGCAACGCCCAACCTTGGTTTTGCCATTTGCCACCTAGCCTCTTTTTCCCTTGGGTTTCCGGAGCCTGAGGGTCATCTTTATTTAACCCCCCCCCCCCGGGCCAGTGCTCCTCTGAGTGTTGGTCCAAACCGAGTAGACCGCGGGGCCACCTCGGGGCAACTTGAGGGTTGGTTTTACTCGTAGGATGTCTAATCTGAGTGTTCCCTAAGAACGAGATATGTGCAGCTCCTATTGGGATTTTTCAGCACATTCGGGCGGCTTTGCTGGTTTAGTTTTACCATTGTCGAGAGGTCTTGTAACCGGTATTCCGAGTCTGATCGGATTGTCTTGGGAGAAGGAATATCCTTTGTTGACCGTGAGAGCTTGTGATGGGCTAAGTTGGGAGTCCCCTGCAGGGATTTGATCTTTCGAAAGCCGTGCCCATGGTTATGGGCAGATGGGAATTTGTTAATATCTGGTTGTAGAAAACATAAAGCTTAACTTAATTAAAATGAATCAACAGAGTGTGTGGCCGTGATGGTCTCTTTTCGGCGGAGTCCGGGAAGATAACACGGTCTCGAGTTATGCTTGAACGTAGGTTGTTCTAGGATCACCTCTTGATCATAGTTTCTCGACCATGCCTTTGCCTTCTCTTCTCGCTCTCATTTGCGTATGTTAGCCACCATATATGCTAGTGCTTGCTGCAGCTCCACCTCATACCTTTTTTACCCTCCCTTTTAGCTAAATAGTCTTGATCACGAGGGTGTGAGATTGCTGAGTCCCCGTGACTCACAGATTACTTCAAAACCAGATGCAGGGACCGACGATACCGCTCCAGGAGATTCGACTGAGCTCAAGTGGGAGTTCGATGAGGACTCAGGACGATACTACGTTTCTTTTCCAGACGATCAGTAGTGGTGCCCAGTTGGGGCGATCGGGGACTTTGTCGCATTTGGGGTTGTTCTTTATTTTGGTTCCATAGTCGGACCTTGATTGTATCTAGATGAATGTAATGATATTTATGCTATTGTGTGACGTGGCAAGTGTAAGCCAACTATGTACCTCTTTTGTTTATTCATTTACATGGGTTGTTGTGAAGATTACCTCACTTGCGACATTGCTTACAATGCGGTTATGCCTCTAAGTCGTGCTTCGACACGTGGGAGATATAGCCGCATCGTGGGCGTTACATAACTTTGCATCTTTTGGCTTCAATATTATGAATATGTGTATCAGTACGATCGAGATTCAATAAACCATTCACCTTGGGTGTATGACCATTGAGGGTTTTATTCATGTAAACGGAACAACAATTATTCTCTGACTTTAAATGAATAACCGTATTGCAATAAACATGATCAAATCATATTCATGCTTAACGCAAACACCAAATAACATTTACTTAGGTTCAACACTAATCCCGAAAGTATACGGAGTGTGTGACGATGATCATATCAATCTTGGAACCACTTCCAACACACATCGTTACTTCACCCTTAACTAGTCTCTGTTCATTCTGCAACTCCCATTTCGAGTTACTAATCTCAGCAACTAAACTAGTATCAAATATTGAGGGGTTGCTATAAACACTAGTAAAGTACACATCAATAACATGTATATCAAATATACCTTTGTTCACTTTGCCATCCTTCTTATCAACCAAATACTTGGGGCAGTTCTGCTTCCAGTGACCAGTCCCTTTGAAGTAGAAGCACTTAGTCTCAGGCTCAGGTCTAGACTTGGGCTTCTTCACTGGAGCAGCAACTTGCTTGACGTTCTTCTTGAAGTTCCCCTTCTTCCTTTTGCCCTTTTCTTGAAACTAGTGGTCTTGTCAACCATCAACATTTGATGCTTTTCTTGATTTCTACCTTCGTTGATTTCAGCATCACGAAGAGCTTGGGAATCGTTTCCGTTATCCCTTGCATATTATAGTTCATCACTAAGTTCTAGTAACTTGGTGATAGTGACTAGAGAACTTTGTCAATTACTATCTTATCTAGAAGATTAACTCTCACTTTATTCAAGAAATTGCAGTACCCAGACAATCTAAGCACATGCTCACTGGTTGAGCTATTCTCTTCCATATTTGTAGGCAAACTACTGTCAGAGGTCTCCTACCTCTCGACATGGGCATGAGTATGAAATACCAATTTAAACTCTTAGAACATCTTATATGTTACGTGACGTTTCAAAACATTTTGAAGTCCCGGTTCCAAGCCATAAAGCATGGTGCAGTAAACTATCAAGTAGTCATCATACCGAGCTTTGCCAAACGTTCATAACGTCTGCATCTGCTCTTGCAATAGTTCTGTCACCTAGCGGTGCATCAAGGACATAATTCTTCTGTGCAGCAATGAGGATAATCCTCAGATCACGGACCTAGACTGCATCATTGCTACTATCATCTTTCAACATAGTTTTTCTCTAGGAACATATCAAAAAATAAACGGGGAGCTACATCGCGAGCTATTGATCTACAACATAGCTATGCAAATACTATCAGGACTAAGTTCATGATAAATTAAAGTTCAATTAATCATATTACTTAAGAACTCCCACTTAGATAGACTTCCCTCTAGTCATCTAAATGATCACGCGATCTAAATCAACTAAACCATGTCCGATCATCACGTGATATGGAGTAGTTTTGAATGGTGAACATCTCTATGTTGATCATATCTACTATATGATTCACGCTCGACCTTTCGGTCTCAGAGTTCCGAGGCCAAATCTGCATATGATAGCCTCGTCAAGTTTAACCCGAGTATTCTGCATGTGCAAAACTGTCTTACACCCGTTGTAGATGAACGTTGAGCTTATCACACCCGATCATCACGTGGTGTCTCGGCACGAAAAACTTTGGCAACTGTGCATACTTAGGGAGAACACTTATACCTTGAAATTTAGTGAGAGATCATCTTATAATGCTACTGCCGAACTAAGCAAAATAAGATGCATAATGGATAAACATCACATGCAATCAAAATATGTGACATGATATGGCCATGATCATCTTGCGCCTTTAATCTCCATCTCCAAAGTACCGTCATGATCTCTATCGTCACCAGCATGACACCTTGATCTCCATCATCTTGATCTCTATCAACGTGTCATCACATGGTCGTCTCGCCAACTATTGCTATCGCATAGCGATAAAGTAAAGCAATTATATGGCGCTTGCATCTTATGCAATAAAGAGACAACCATAAGGCTTCTGCCAGTTGTCGATAACTTCAACAAAACATGATCATCTCATACAGCAACTTATATTTCATCACGTCTTGACCATATCACATCACAACAAGCCCTGCAAAAACAAGTTAGACGTCCTCTACTTTGTTGTTGCAAGTTTTACGTGGCTGCTACGGGCTGAGCAAGAACCGTTCTTACCTACGCATCAAAAATCACAACGCAGTATAGTGATTGCTTTTTAATCTTCAGAAAGAACCATGTTCATTGAATCTGATTCAACTAAAGTTCGAGAAACTGACACCCACCAGCCACCTGTGTGTGAAGCACGTCGGTACAACCAGTCTCGCGTAAGCGTACGCGTAATGTTGGTCTGGGCCGCTTCATCCAACAATACCGTCGAATCAAGAATCAACTAGTGACGGCAAGCAATATGTATATACCCACGCCCACAACTCCTTTGTGTTCTACTCGTGCATATAACATCTACGCATAAACCTGGCTCGGATGCCACTGTTGGGGAACGTAGTAAATTTCAACAATTTCCTACGCACACGCAAGATCATGGTGATGCATAGCAACAAGAGGGAAGAGTGTCGTCCACATACCCTCGTAGACCATAAGCGGAAGCGTTATGAGAACGCGGTTGATGTAGTCGATCGTCTTCACGATCCGACCGATCCAAGTACCGAACGCACGGCACCTCCGAGTTCAGCACATGTTCAGCTCGATGACGTCCCACGAACTCTGATCCAGCAAAGCTTCACGGGAGAGTTCCGTTAGCACGACGGCGTGATGACGGTGATGATGTTGCTACCGACGCAGGGCTTCGCCTAAGAACCGCTAAGATATGATCGAGGTGGATTATGGTGGAGGGGGGCACCGCACACAGCTAAGGGATCAATGATCAACTTGTGTGTTCTAGGGTGCCCCCCTGCCCTATATATAAAGGAGCAAGGGGGAGGCCGGCCGGCCCTCCTTGGGCGCGCGAGGAGGAGGAGTCCTCCTCCTAGTAGGAGTAGGACTCCCCTTTCCTACTCCTACTAGGAGGAGGAAAGGAAGGGGGAAGGGGAGAAGGAAGGAGAGGGAGAAAAGGAGGAAAGGGAGGTCAGCCCCCTAGTCCAATTCGGTTTGGGCTAGGAGGGCTGCGCGCCCTGCCTCCTCTCTTCCACCACTTGGCCCATGAGGCCCAATACTTCTTCCCCGTATTCCCGTAACTTCCCGGTACTCCGAAAAATACCCGAATCACTCGGAACCTTTCCGATGTCCGAATGTAGTCGTCCAATACATCGATCTTTATGTCTCGACCATTTCAAGACTCCTCGTCATGTCCGCCATCTCATCCGGGACTCCGAACTACCTTTGGTACATCAAATCACATAAACTCATAATATCGATCATCACCGAACGTTAAGCGTGCGGACCCTACGGGTTCGAGAACTACGTAGACATGACCGAGACACGTCTCCGATCAATAACCAATAGCGGAACTTGGATGTTCATATTGGTTCCTACATATTGTACGAAGATCTTTATCGATCAAACCGCATAACAACATACGTTGTTCCCTTTGTCATCGGTATGTTACTTGCCCGAGATTCGATCATCGGTATCTTAATACCTAGTTCAATCTCGTTACCGGCAAGTCTCTTTACTCGTTCTGTAATGCATCATCATGCAACTAACTCATTAGATGCATTGCTTGCAAGGCTTATAGTGATGTGCATTACCGAGAGGGCCCAGAGATACCTCTCCGACAATCGGAGTGACAAATCCTAATCTCGATCTATGCCAACTCAACAAGTACCATTGGAGACACCTGTAGAGCACCTTTATAATCACCCAGTTACATTGTGACATTTGGTAGCATAGCACACAAAGTGTTCCTCCGGTAATCGGGAGTTGCATAATCTCATAGTCATAGGAACATGTATAAGTCATGAAGAAAGCAATAGCAACAAACAAAACGATCATCGTGCTAAGCTAACGGATGGGTCAAGTCAATCACATCATTCTCTAATGATGTGATCCCATTAATCAAATGACAGCTCATGTCTATGGTTAGGAAACATAACCATCATTGATTCAACAAGCTAGTCAAGTAGAGCCATACTAGTGACACTCTGTTTGTCTATGTATTCACACATGTACTAAGTTTACGGTTAATACAATTCTAGCATGAATAATAAACATTTATCATGATATAAGGAAATAAATAATAACTTTATTATTGCCTCTAGGGCATATTTCCTTCAGCTTTTGCTACATCACCTATCTGTATTTCTGATAAGGATTATGATTTCTCTGTTGATCCTGAGTTAATTGCTTTGGTTGAATCTAATGCCTTTTATGGCTATGAATCTGAAACTGTTGTGGCACATCTTACTAAATTGAATGATATAGCCACCCTATTCACTCATGAGGAAAAAATTCGTTACTACTATATCCTTAAGTTATTTCCATTCTCAATAAAGGGTGATGCTAAAACATGGTTTAATTCTCTTGCTCCTGGTTGTGTGCATAGTCCCCAGGATATGATTTATTACTTATCTACTAAATATTTCCCCGCTCATCAGAAACAAACTGCCTTAAGGGAAATATATAATTTTGTGCAAATTGAAGAAGAGAGTCTCCACAAGCTTGGGGGAGGCTTCTCTGATTACTTAATGCTTTGCCTGATCATCCTCTCAAGAAAAATGAAATATTGGATATCATTTATAATTGACTAACCGATGCTTCCAGAGACCACCTACAGAGTTGTGCTGGTTGTGTTTTCAGGGAAAGAACTGTTGAGCAAGCTGAATTGCTATTGAATAATATATTGAGTACTGATAATGATTGGACACTTCTTGAACCAACTCCTAAGCCAACTCCCAAGAAAAGGGGTATTCTATTTCTCAGTCCTGAAGATATGCAAGAGGCAAAGAAATCTATGAAAGAAAAGGGTATTAAAGTTGAAGATGTTAAGAATTTACCACCTATTTAATAAATACATGGTCTTAATAACCCGACATAGGTAGTAAAGGTAAATTCTCTCTATAGATTTGATGAAGGTGATATTCCTCGTAATAAGTCTGCTAGCCAATGCTTGGATGAATTTGATAATTTTATTGTTAAACAAGAAAACTTCAATGCTTATGTTGGTAGACAATTGAAACATAATGCTTATATGGTTGAACACTTGTGTGATTATATGTCTAGAGTTAAAGGTGACCTTAAACTTATTAGTAAACATGCTTCTATGGTTACCACTCAGGTAGAACAAGTGCTTAAAGCACAAGATGATTTGCTTGATGAATTAAATAATAAGAAAAATGATAATGTTGTTAGAGTTATGACTAGAGGGGGTAAAATGACTCAGGAACCTTTGTATCCTGAGGGCCACCTTAAGAGAGTTGAGCAAGATTCTCAGAGAACTAATGTTGATGCACCTAGTCCTTCTAAGAAGAAGAAAAAGAAAAATGATAGGACTTTGCATGCTTCTAGTGAACCTATTATTGACACACCTGAGAATCCCAATGATATTTCTATTTCTGATGCTGAAACACAATCTGGTAATGAACATGAACCTAGTGATAATGATGATGTTCATGTTGATGCTCAACCTAGCAAATAACAATGATGTAGAGATTGAACCTGCTGTTGATCTTGATAACCCACAATCAAAGAACCAATGTTATGATAAGAGAGACTTTGTTGCTAGGAAGCACGATAAAGAAAGAGAACCATGGGTTCAGAAACCCATGCCTTTTCCTCCTAAACCATCCAAGAAAAAGGATGATAAGGATTTTGAGTGCGTTGCTGAAATGATTAGACCTATCTTTTTGCGTATGCGTTTGACTGATATGCTTAAAATGAATCATTATGCTAAGTATATGAAAGATATTGTTACAAATAAAAGAAAGATACTGAAAGCTGAAATTTCCACCATGCTTGTCAATTATACTTTTAAAGGTGGAATGCCAAAGAAACTAGGAGATCCCTGAGTACCAACTATACCATGCTCCATTAAAAGAAACTATGTTAAAACTTCTTTATGTGATCTTGGAGCCGGTGTTAGTGTTATGCCTCTATCTTTATATCGTAGTCTGATTTGAATAAGTTGACACCTACTAAAATGTCTTTGCAAATGTCCGGTAACACAACTGCTATACCTGTCAGTATCTGTGAGGATGTGCCTATTGTGGTTGCAAACGTTACTATTTTAATGGACTTTGTTATTCTTGATATTCCTGAGGACGATAGTATGTCGATTATCCTTGGTAGACCCTTTTTGAATACTGCAGGTGCTGTTATTGATTGAAACAAAGGCAATGTCACTTTTCATGTTAATGGTAATGAGCATACGGTACACTTTCCAAGGAAACAACCTCAAGTCCACAGTATCAATTCTATTGGAAAAATTCCAATGATTACTATTGGAGGTTTTGAATTCCCTCTTCCCACTGTCAATAAGAAATATGATATTCTTATTGTTCGGGACATGCATATCCCCGTTGAGGTAACCTAGTGTTATTTGAAAATTATCTGGATTCATGTTATTCAGAAAGAGTTTGTTAACAAGACTTGATCAACCTTGTTAGTGGATTCCTTTTGATGAGCACGAGATGGATGAAGTTAGAAAGCACAACTCACTGTACCCTCCTTTTACTTTCTCTTATTTAGATTAAATAAAGCAAAATAGTATTTTTTTTTCTGTTTTTGGAATTATCCTTGCAATAAAAATACCCAAAAAATAAAAGTTCCCCAAATGTCCTGAAAATGAAATATGATTTTTTGTAGAATATTTAAGAATTTCTGGCACTGAGAACACACCAGGGGGCCCACCATTTGGCCACGAGGGCACAGGGCACCCCCACCCCCCTAGGGCGCGCCCCCTGCCTCATGGGCCCCATGTGGACCCCGTCAACTTACTCCAGCACCCACTCACTTTGTCTTCCTCCAGAAAAAAATCCTCCCATAGCTCAAACCCGTGGTCTACCTCATCTTGCTGCCATTTTTGATCTCTTTGCTCAAATCTCCATTCACAAAACTATTTTGGGGGATTGTTCTTCGGTATGTGACTCCCCCAATGGACAAATTAGTTTTTGTTCTAGTGATTTATTTATTGCAAATTTTTGCTGGTAAGGTGACCCTGTTCTTGAGCTTGCATGTCAAATTTATATGGTCCAAAGTAGTTTTAATGCATGATATAGCCTCTAGGCACCTTTGGGAGTAGTTGCTATCAATCTTGTTGAGTTTGGTTCACTTTTATTTTCAGTCACTAAAATTTCAGAAATTTTTCAGAGAAAGAAAAATGCATAGGAAAATGTACCAAGGTGTTTCCTCAAGGAAGCAAGGACCAAGGCTCGCGATACGTGAGCCGGACGATGAACCACCGAGGGAAGCTCAAGTGCAGCCTTGTGAATGGACGTCAGAGGAGTTTATGGTCCAGGCAGGCATCAAGGATGAATTTGATGCATATGTGCGTAATGCTTATCTTGAGGACTTCGTGTCAGATAAGTGCCTACATTACCACTACCTAACTGATTCCTTTGTGAGGAGGTTTAAATTTACATCCTCGCACAATTCTCACACTGTTTTATTTGATCTTTATGATAAATCATATACCATGGACCTAGAAGATTTTAATACTGCTTGTAAACTCCCGCAGTGGGGCAATGTTAGTAAACCTCGCAAATTTGAATATAAAGACTTTCTTGCTAGTATCACTGTGGGGGGATCTAGGGAAATCACACAAGCTACCATAGGGAGCATTCATTTCCCTTCCATACATTATTTTGCTCTCTTTATAGGTAGATGTATTAATGGCAAAGATGTGGCTTGTCACTTGTGCGTTCCAGATCTTAGCGTCCTCAAGAGTGCGGTATTAGGTGATAAACAATACAACTGGGGGCCATTGTTGCACGAAGGTTGCATATTAACGGTACAAGTGGAGATTTGTTTGGAGGAATGTATGCAATTTGTGTAGCTAATTATCTTGGTGTACCCATACATGGAAATGATATGGAGTTGCCTCCTACTTATCTAGATTATAGTGCTATGGTTCGCCATCAGTTTCTTGAGAGGAATGAATAGATCCTCGAGTACCGACTAATCTTTGACACACAGTGCACTGTCCATGTTGCCCTCCCTCCTCCTACTTTCTTTAACTTTCAGGCAAAAAGGAGATATGTTATAACCAGGGAGGAGGCGAACGAGTATGAGAGGAGGACGGAGGCAGCTTGCCTCCAAGCTGCAGTTCTACAGGCAGTAGCTGCTGCATCTCAATACAACCCTAGCTACGACTTTGGATATCCAACAGGCCAGCAATGGCCATAGACCAACTTAGGCCAAAAGCCTAATCTTGGGGGAGTACGTATTTCTCACCGACATTACATTCATGTTCACACACTCATTCTAGTTGTCGGTGCTCATACTTTCTCATTGTACTATCCATCCTAGTTTATTTTCTTTTCTAAGCCTTCTTCTTGTGTGTTTGAAAAACCTTAAGAAAAACCAAAAAAATTAGTTGTAGCTTTTAGCTAGTATACTTTCCATGCCTGTAGTAGTAGTAGTAATTAAAAGAAAACCCAAAAAGATTTCTCGTTCTTCTTTTGCTTGTTGGGAGCTTTCCCGTGTAAATAGTTTTATTGCCTTTCTTATTCTTTGGGGGTCGAGAGGAGAAGACCATGATGAAAATGTTGAGTGGCTCTCATATGCATTATTGTTGATTTAACCAAGAGCCCATATTACCTTGTCTTCTCCCTTGTATAAAATGCTTGCAGATTCCAGCTTAGTCCAATGCACGTGCACTATTATTATTATCCACACCGTTCGGTCGTGCGAGTGAAAGGCAATAATGACGATATATGATGGACTGAATGAGATGAGAGAAGCTGGTATGAACTCGACCTATCTTGTTTTTGTAAATATGATTAGTTTATCATTCCTGATTCAGCCTATTATGAATGAAACATGTTTGCAATGACAATTAGAGATTATAGTTGGACATGACATGCTTAATTAGCTAGGAGTTTATAATGGTTTACCTTGCATGCCAACATGCTATTAAAACGGTTGTGATGTGGTATGATAGGGTGGCATCCTCCTTTGAACGATTCGAGTGGCTTGACTTGGCACATGTTCACGCATGTAGTTGAAACAAAATCAACATAGCCTCCACGATATTTATGTTCACGATGATTTATATCCTACTCATGCTTGCACTCATTGTTGATTAATCTTAATGCATGTTCATGACTGTTGTCGCTCTCTAGTTGGTCACTTCCCAGTCTCTTTCTAGCCTTCACTTGTACTAAGCGGGAATACTGCTCATGCATCCACTTCCATAAACCCCAAAGTTATTCCATATGAGTCCACCATACCTTCCTATATGCGGTATTTACCTGCCGTTCCAAGTAAATTTGTATGTGCCAAACTCTAAACCTTCAAATGAAATTCCGTTTTGTATGCTCGAATAGCTCATGTATCAACTAGGGTTGTCTATATCTTCCATGCTAGGTGGTTTATTCTCACGATGAGTGGACTCCGCTCATCACTCACGAGAAAATGGCCGGTAACCGGGATGCCCAGTCCCATGCTCAAATCAAATCAAAATAATTGCAAACAAAACTCCCCCAAGATTGTTGTTAGTTGGACGACACTCGTTGTTTTGGACAAGCCATGGATTGAGGTTTGTTCGTTCTGGGGGAGTATAAACTTTACCATTCTGTTTGGGAACCACCTATAATGTGTGTAGCATGGAAGATATCGAGATCTCTTGGTTGTTATGTTGACAATGAAAGTATGCCACTCAAAATATTATTTATCTCTATTTGAAAACTCGAGCTCTGGCACCTCTGCAAATCCCTGCTTCCCTCTACGAAGGGCCTATCTATTTACTTTTATGTTGAGTCATCATCCTCTTATTAAAAAGCACTAGTTGGAGAGCAACGCTATCATTCGCATGCATTGCTATTAATTTACATTGAGTATGACTGTGACTGGATCTCTTTTACCATGAATTACAATGTCTAATCAGTCCTTGATCTTCAGGGGTGCTCTGTATTTATGTTGTGCATTCTCAGAAAGGGCTAGTGAGATACCATCTTGTTATATCATGTTATGATTGTTTTGAGAAAGTGTTGTCATCCGAGATTTATTATTATTGCTCGCTAGTTGATTATGCCATTGATATGAGTAAACATGAGACCTAAATGTTATTGTGAATATGGTTAGTTCATAATATTTGCTGAAAACTTGAATGCTGGCTTTACATATTTGCAATAACAAGATCAAACAAAGTTTGTAAAAGTTTTTCTATCACTTTCAGTTCGTCAACTGAACTGCTTGAGGACAAGCAAAGGTTTAAGCTTGGTGGAGTTGATATGTCTCCAACTTATCTACTTTTCCAAACACTTTTGCCCTTGTTTTGGACTCTAACTTGCATGATTTGAATGGAACTAACCCGGACTGACGTTGTTTTCAGTAGAATGACCTAAAAATCCATGGAGACACGTTTTGGAATTAATGAAAAATACTGGCGAAAGAATCAGCATCAGGGGGCCCACACCCTGTCCACGAGGGTGCAGGGCGCGCCCCCTGCCTCGTGCCCCCCCTGGGACTCCACCGACCTCAACCCCAACTCCATATATTCACTTTCGGGGAGGAAAAATCAAAGAGAAGGATTCATCGTGTTTTACGATACGGAGCCGCCGCCAAGCCCTAATCTTCCTGGGGAGGGCTGATCTGGAGTCCGTTCAGGGCTCCGGAGAGGGGTATCCATCGCCATCGTCGTCATCAACCATCCTCCATCACCAATTTCATGATGCTCACCACCGTGCGTGAGTAATCTCATCGTAGGCTTCCTAGACGGTGATGGGTTGGATGAGATTTACCATGTAATCGAGTTAGTTTTGTTAGGGTTTGATCCCTAGTATCCATTACATTCTAAGATTGATGTTGCTATGACTTTGCTATGCTTAATGCTTGTCACTAGGGCCCGAGTGCCATGATTTCAGATCTGAACCTATTATGTTCTCATGAATATATGTGAGTTCTTGATCCTATCTTGCAAGTCAATAGTCACCTACTATGTGTTATGATCCGGGAACCCCGAAGTGACAATAATCGGGACCACTCCCGGTGATGACCGTAGTTTGAGGAGTTCATGTATTCACAAAGTGTTAATTAACACTTTGGTCCGGTACTCTGTTAAAAGGAGGCCTTAATATCCCTTAGTTTCTAATAGGACCCCGCTGCCACGGGAGGGTAGGACAAAAGATGCCATGCAAGTTCTTTTCCATAAGCACGTATGACTATATTCGGAATACATGCCTACATTAAATTGATGAACTGGAGCTAGTTCTGTGTCAGCCTATGTTATAACTGTTGCATGAGGAGTCGTATCCGACATAATTATCCATCATTGATCCATTGTCTACGAGATTTTCACATATTGATCTTTGCTTAGTTACTTTTCTGTTGCCACTGCTACGATTGCTACAAAAACTACTACTATTACTTTTGCCATTGTTACCGTTACTTCCATACTACTTTGCTACTAAATACTTTGCTGCAGATATTACGTCTTTCAGGTGTGGTTGAATTTACAAGTCAACTGCTAATACTTGATAATATTCTTTGGATCCCCTTGTGTCGAATCAACCCTCGAAAACTTTTGCGATCCCCTATACTTGTGGGTTATCATATATTCATGCCCCAACCATGAGCACTCAAGAGAAATTATTATCCAGAATGTTTATGCTTGGCTTTCTCATAATCATCAAACCATGTTTGATACTTCTTATGCTGGTTCATTTATGAAGAAGACTATTGAATTCTGATGGAATCTTTTGGAAAGAATTAAACGCAACTCTGAAGATTGGGAACTCGGCAAAGGTAAAGAGTCAGGTATTAAACTTAAGTATGATTGTGTTAAATCTTTTATGGATACCGATGCTTTTCAAAAGTTTAGCACTAAATATGGACTTGACTCTAAGATAGTAGCCTCCTTTTGTGAATCATTTGCTACTCATGTTGAACTCCCTAACGAGAAGTGGTTTAAATATCACCCACCTATTAAAGAAGAAATTAAAGAACCAATACCAGTTAAAGAAGAAACTATACTTTATAATGTTGATCTAGTTGTTCCTTCTGCTTATACTAAGAAACCACATTTCCCTGTTAGGATAAAGGAACATGCTAAAGTTTCAACTGTGGTTAACAAAAGCTATATTACAACACCTAAACCTGATGAACAAATTAAAGTTGAACCTAGTATTGCTACGGTTAAAGATCTCTTGGAAGAAGATATGGATGGGCATGCTATTTACTTCTGTGAAGAAGCTGCTAGAATTGCAAACCTGATAGAAAAGATAAACATATACCCGTTGTTGGCATGCCTGTTATTTCAGTTAAAATAGGAGTTCACTGTTATCATGGTTTATGTGACATGGGTGCTAGTGTGAGTGCTATTCCTTACACTCTATATGAAGAAATCATGAAAGAAATAGCACCTGCTGAGATAGAAGAAATAGATGTTACTATTAAACTTGCTAATAGAGACACCATATCACCAATTGGGATTGTTAGAGATGTTGAAGTCTCATGTGGGAAAATAAAATACCCTACTGATTTCCTATTCTTGGTTCCCCACAAGATGACTTTTGTCCCATTATCTTTGGTAGACCTTTCTTAAATACAGTTAATGCTAAGATAAATTGTAAGAAACAAACTGTTGGTGTTAGCTTTGGTGATGAGTCTCATGAGTTTAATTTTTCCAAGTTTAGTACAAATCATAATGAAAAATAATTGCCTAGTAAGGATGAATTAATTGGTCTTGCTTCTATTATTGTTCCACCTACTGATCCTTTAGAATAATATTTGCTAGACCGTGAAAATGATTTACATATGCATGAAAGACATGAAATAGATAAGATTTTCTTTGAACAATGTCCTCTACTTAAACACAATTTGCCTATTGAACCTCTAGGAAGTCCTCCTCCACCTGAAGGTGATCCTGTGTTTGAATTAAAAAATTGCCAGACACTTTGAAATATGCTTATCTCGATGAAAAGAAGATTTATCCTTTTATTATTAGTGCTAACCTTTCAGAACATGAAGAAGAAAGATTATTGAAAGTTCTAAGGAAGCACCGAGCTGCTATTGAATATACTCTTGATGATTTAAAGGGCATTAGTCCCACTCTATGTCAGCACAAAATTAATATGGAACCTGATGCTAAACCCGTTGTTCATCACCAACATCGGTTGAATCCAAAAATGAAGGAAGTGGTAAGAACAGAAATCTTAAAACTTCTGGAAGCAGGTATAATATATCCTATAGCTGATAGTAGATGGGTAAGTCATGTTCATTGTGTCCCTAAGAAAGGAGGTATTACTGTTGTTCCTAATGATAAGAATGAACTTATTCCACAAAGAATTGTTACACGCTATAGAATGGTAATTGATTACAGAAAATTAAACAAAGCAACTAGAAAAGATCATTACCCCTTGTCTTTTATGGATCAAATGCTTGAAAGATTATCTAAGCACACACACTTTTGCTTCCTAGATGGATACTCCGGATTTTCACAAATACCAGTTTCTCAACCTGATCAAGAAAAGAGTACTTTTACTTGTTCCTTTGGAACTTATGCTTATAAATGTATGCCTTTTGGTTTATGTAATGCACCTGCTACCTTTCAAAGATGTATGACTGCTATATTCTTTGACTTTTGTGAAAAGATTGTTGAGGTTTTCATGGATGACTTTTCTGTTTATGGGAAGTCTTTTGATGATTTTTTAAGCAATCTTGAGCGAGTTTTGTAGAGATGTGAACAAACAAACCTTGTCTTGAATTGGGAGAAGTTCCACTTTATGGTTAATGAAGGCATTGTCTTGGGTCCTAAAATTTCTGAAAGAGGTATTGAAGTGGACCAATCTAAGGTTAATGCAATTGAGAAAATGCCATCTCCTAAGGACATCAAAAGTATTTGTAGTTTGCTTGGTCATGCTGGATTCTATAGGAGAGTTATCAAAGACTTTTCTAAAATTTCTCGGCCTCTTACTAATCTTTTGCAAAAGGATATTCCTTTTGTTTTAGATGATGATTGTCTTGAAGCCTTTGAAACACTCAAGAAAGCTTTAATATCTACACATATTGTTCAACCACCTGATTGGGATTTGCCTTTCTAAATTATGTGTGATGCTAGTGATTATGCTGTTGGTGTTGTTCTAGGGCAAAGAGTTGATAAGAAACTAAATGTTATTCAATATGCTAGTAAAACTCTGGACAGTGCTCAAAGAAATCATGCTACTACTGAAAAAGAATTCTTAGCAGTAGTGTTTGCTTGTGATAAATTTAGACCTTATATTGTTGATTCGAAAGTAACTGTTCACACAAACCATGCTGCTATTAAATATCTTATGGAAAAGAAAGATGTTAAACCTAGACTTATTCGTTGGGTTCTCTTGTTACAAGAATTTGATTTACATATCATTGTAGAAAAGGAGCTGAGAACCCCGTAGCTGATAATTTGTCTAGGCTTGAAAATGTGCTTGATGACCCACTACCTATTGATGATAGTTTTCCTGATGAGCAGTTAGCTGCAATAAATGTTGCTAATAGTACTCCTTGGTATGCTGACTATGCTAATTACATTGTTGCTAAATATTTACCGCCTAGCTTTACATACCAGCAAAAGAAAAAAATTCTTCTATGATTTAAGACATTACTTTTGGGATGACCCACATCTTTATAAAGAAGGAGTAGATGGTATTATTAGACATTGTGTACCTAAGCATGAACAGGGACAAATCCTACAGAAATGTCACTCTGAGGCTTATGGAGGGCATCATGCTGGAGATAGAACTGCTCACAAGGTATTGCAATCTAGATTTTATTGGCCCACTCTCATCAAGGATGCCCGTAAGTTTGTCTCTTCTTGTGATGAATGTCAAAGAATAGGTAATATCGGTAAGTGTCAATAAATGCCTATGAATTATTCACTTGCCATCGAACCATTTGATGTTTAGGGATTTGATTACATGGGACCTTTTCCTTCCTCTAATGGGTATACACATATTTTGGTTGTTGTTGATTATGTTACTAAATGGGTAGAAGCCATCCCAACCAGTAGTGTTGATCACAACACCTCTATTAAAATGCTTAAGGAAGTTATTTTCCCAAGGTTTGGAGTTCCTAGATATTTAATGACTGATGGTGCTTCACACTTTATTCATGGTGCTTTCTGTAAAATGCTTGCTAAGTGTGATGTTAACCATAGAATTGCATCACCCTATCATCCTCAGTCTAGTGGTCAAGTTGGACTTAGCAATAGAGAAATAAAATTAATTTTGCAAAAGACTGTTAATAGGTCCAGGAAGAATTGGTCTAAGAAATTAGATGATGCAATTTGGGCTTATAGAATAGCATATAAAAATCCTATGGGTATGTCTCCTTATAAAATGGTTTATGGAAAAGCTTGTCATTTGCCTCCTGAGTTAGAACATAAAGCATATTTGGCAGTTAAAGAACTCAACTATGATTTCAAACTTGCTGGCGAAAAGACGTTATTTGATATAAGCTCCTTAGATGAATGGAGAACCCAAGCTTATGAGAATGCAAAATTATTCAAAGAAAAAGTTAAAAGATGGCATGACAGAAGAATTCAAAAGCGTGAGTTTAAAGTTGGAGAATATGTTCTTTTGTACAACTCTCGTTTTAGATTTTTTGCAGGAAAGCTCCTCTCGAAATGGGAAGGCCCATATGTCATCGAGGAGGTTTACCGGTCTGGAGCCATCAAAATAAATAACTCCGAATGTACTAACCCAAAGGTTGTCAATGGGCAACGAATAAAGCATTATATCTCAGGTACGCCTATCAATGTTGAAAGTAATCTTATCCAAACCATGACACCGAAAGAACACATAAAAGAGTCCTTCCGGAACACTCCAGAATCCTGAAAATAAAGAGGTACGTGTTACGGTAAGTAAACAGACTCTGAAAAATCCGCAAAAATATTTTTTATCAGTTTTGGAATATTTTAAAATTTTGGAAATAAAGAAACTTCCAGGAAGCGTCCTGTGGTGGGAACAAGACATCAGGGCGCGCCAGGCTCGCCTGGCGCGCCCAAGTGGGTTGTGCCCACCTGGGACACCTCTTGTACTCCGTTTTTCTACCATATGCTTGTCCTCCAAGATAAAAAAATCTATATATACTTCCCAAACCTGTTGATCACCGTATCGCGGAGAAATTCTTTGTTCTCTCTTCTTGCTGTTTTCTGTTTAGATCTGACAATATGTTCTCCCAAAACTCCGAGGGTGAGAGCTATGTTGCTGATCTCATCGCAAAACCCAAGTCCTATGGGGATGAGGAGCACTATAGCTGGACCTCCGAAGAATAAGAAGATGAATCGGTTCCTTCCGGTTCAAGGATGAGAGCATGGAGGCGTTATGCAAGAGGATAATAAAACTCGAGATAGATAATTGTGAGTTGATGATGGAAAATTTTATTCTCCGTCAGAAGCTGGAGGAAGCAAAAGGGAAACCCCACACTTTCTCACCACCACCACTTCCACGGAAATCCGAGGACAAGATCTCTCCTTCATCACACCCATCATCTTCTTCACCACCAAAAGAGAATTGAGTATCGGGTATGGGCACTACTCTTGGCTCCCGCCAAGCTTGGGGGAGGTGCCCCGGTATCCTATTGATACGTATCCAACGTATCTATAATTTTTGATTGCTCCATGCTATATTATCTACTGTTTTGGACATTATTGGGCTTTATTATCCACTTTTATATTATTTTTGGGACTAACCTATTAACCGGACGCCCAGCCCACAATTGCTGTTTTTTTGCCTGTTTTAGGGTTTCAAAGAAAAGGAATATCAAACGGAGTCCAAATGGAATGAAACCTTCGGGAACGTGATTTTCTCACCGAATACAACTCAGGAGACTTGGACCCTACGTCAAGACACGTAACAGGAGGCCACGAGGTAGGGGGCGCACCTACCCCCCCCCAGGCGCGCTCTCCACCCTCGTGGGCCCCCTATTGCTCCACCGACGTACTTCTTCCTCCTATATATACACACGTACCCCCAAACGATCAGATACGGAGCCAAAACCCTAATTCCACCGGCATAACTTTCTGTATCCACGAGATACCATCTTGGGGCCTATTCCAGAGCTCCGCCGGAGGGGGCATCGATCACGGAGTGCTTCTACATCAACACCATAGCCCTTTCGATGAAGTGTGAGTAGTTTACTTCAGACCTACGGGTCCATAGTTAGTACCTAGATGGCTTCTTCTCTCTTTTTGGATCTCAATACAATGTTCTCCCCCTCTCTTGTGGGGATCTATTCGATGTAATCTTCTTTTTGCGGTGTGTTTGTTGAGACCGATGAATTGTGGGTTTATGATCAAGTATATCTATGAATAATATTTGAATCTTCTCTGAATTCTTTTATGTATGATTGGTTATCTTTGCAAGTCTCTTTGAATTATCAGTTTGATTTGGCCTATTAGATTGAACTTTCTTGCAATGGGAGAAGTGCTTAGCTTTGGGTTTAATCTTGCGGTGTCCTTTCCCGGTGACAGTAAGGGCAGCAAGGCACGTATTGTATTGTTGCCATCGAGGATAACACGATGGGGTTTTCTTCATATTGCATGAGTCTATCCCTCTACATCATGTCATCTTGCTTAAGGTGTTACTCTGTTTTTAACTTAATACTCTAGATACATGCTGGATAGCGGTCGATGAGTGGAGTAACAGTAGTAGATGCAGGCAGGAGTCGGTCTACTTGTCTCGGACGTGATGCCTATATACATGATCATACCTAGATATTCTCATAACTATGCTCAATTCTGTCAATTGCTCAACAGTAATTTGTTCACCCACCGTAGAATACTTATGCTCTCGAGAGAAGCCACTAGTGAAACCTATGGACCCCGGGTCTATCTTTATCATATCAATCTCCTACTACTTAGTTATTTACTTTGCTATTTACTTTGCCTTTATTTTACTTTGCATCTTTATCATAAAAATACCAAAAATATTATCTTATCATATCTATCAGATCTCACTCTCTTAAGTGGCCCTATAGGGATTGACAACCCCTATTTGCGTTGGTTGCGAGGATTTATTTGTTTTGTGTAGGTACGAGGGACTTGCGCGTAGCCTCCTACTGAATTGATACCTTGGTTCTCAAAAACTGAGGGAAATACTTACGCTACTTTGCTACATCATCCCTTCCTCTTCGGGGAAAACCAACGCAGTGCTAAAAGAGGTAGCAAGAAGGATTTGTGGCGCCGTTGCCGGGGAGGTCTACGCAAAAGTCAACATACCAAGTACCCATCGCATACCCTTATCTCCCGCATTACATTATTTGCCATTTGCCTCTCATTTTCCTCCCCCCTCCCACTTCACCCTTGTTGTTTTATTTGCCCTCTCTCTCTCTATCCTCCCTCTCCCTCTCTATTTGCCTCTTTTTGCCCGCTTGCTTTTTGTTTGCTTGTGTGTTAGTTTGCTTGCTTGTCGTTATGGCTAGTTCTTTACCTTCTGCCTCTATGTATGAAATTGGGGATACTATTGTCGATAATAATTTTGATGCTCCCACTAAAGAACCACTATCTCACATATAAAAAGATTATGTGTTGGTAGTGGTAATATTATTGGAAAAGGAGTTATTCAAGATTTCTTTACTTGTGCCGGTGCTTTAACCTTTATGGGTAGTTCTATCCTTCATAGAACTAGTAGTCTTGTGGACGCTATTGCCATGCTTATACTTGAACTTGAAAGGCAATTCATGCACATGCATCCTTCCATACAAAGGATTTTCCTAGAATTTTATAATATTGAGCATTCTTCTGTTAAGCGTGCCGTTACTATCTTTTTGGCTCATGAGTTTCGATTCATAACAAAAGAGGCCAAAGAAATCTTTGTGCATTATAGGGTGGACGCTTGCCGTCCTCCCATAGAGGTCATCCTCTTTGATCAAGAAGAAATAATGCATTTTCAATCTCTAGACTATGTTGCTTTCAATGAAAATCTTAGAAAAAGGGTGCCTACCAATGTTATAGTTGATAGAATTTCTGAACTTAATGATGATTAGGCTATTCGAAATAATGAATTGGGATATTCTCTTGAATATAGGCTCACAAAGTTCTGTCAAAAGAATGCTTATAATGATGAATTGGTTGTGCAATATGAAGGACCGAAGGAGGAACCTATACCTCCCAAGGTTGATCTTAGAGACTTTTGTCCCAATAAATATAGCCCTTTTGATTACTTTTGCTTGACTCAAAGAAAACTTCCTGCCGAACGTAGAGAATATGAAATGAGTTTTAATAATCTATCTTACTATTATGGCAATACCTAGATCTATTCTTGCTTGTTATGCCTAGCTAGGGGCGTTAAACGATAGCGCTTGTTGGGAGGCAACCCAAATTTATTTTTATTCCTTGCTTTTTGCTCCTGTTTAGTAATAAATAAATTATCTAGCCTCTGTTTTGGTTGTGTTTTTTGTGTTTAATTAGTGTTTGTGCCAAGTAGAACCGTTGGGAAGACTTGGGGAAAGTCTTGTTGAACTTGCTGTAAAAAACAGAAACTTTAGCGCTCACAAGAACTGCTATCATTTTTATTTGGAAAGTGATATTTAGTCAATTATTTTGGCATATGATTAATAGATAAATTCCTCACGTCCAGAAATTTATTTTAGAATTTTTGGTGTTGCAGATCTTGCGCTAGCTACAGATTACTACAGACTATTCTGTTTTTGACAGATTCTGTTTCTCGTGTGTTGTTTGCTTATTTTGATGAATCTATGGCTAGTAAAATAGTTTATAAACCATAGAGAAGTTGGAATAAAGTAGGTATAACACCCATATAAATAAATAATGAGTTCATTACAGTACCTTGAAGTGGTCTTTTGTTTTCTTTCGCTAACGGAGCTCACGAGATTTTCTACTTTAAGTTTTGTGTTGTGAAGTTTTCAAGTTTTGGGTAAAGATTTGATGGATTATGGAACAAGGAGTGGCAAGAGCCTAAGCTTGGGGATGCCCATGGCACCCCCAAGATAATCTAAGGACACCTAAAAGCCAAAGCTTGGGGATGCCCCGGAAGGCATCCCCTCTTTCGTCTACTTCTATCGGTAACTTTACTTGGAGCTATATTTTTATTTACCACATGATATGTGTTTTGCTTGGAGCGTCTTGTATGATTTGAGTCTTTGCTTGTTAGTTTACCACAATCATCCTTGCTGTACACACCTTTTGAGAGAGCCATACATGATTTGGAATTTGTTAGAATACTCTATGTGCTTCGCTTATATCTTTTGAGTTATATAATTTTGCTCTAGTGCTTCACTTATATCTTTTAGAGCACAGTGGTGGATTTTTTTATAGAAACTATTGATCTCTCATGCTTCACTTAGATTATTTTGAGAGTCTTAATAGCATGGTAATTTGCTTAAAATCCTAATATGCTTGGTATGCAAGATTAATAATAAAACCCTCTTATGAGTGTGTTGAATACTATGAGAAGTTTGATACTTGATAATTGTTTTGAGATATGGAGATGGTGATATTAAAGTCATGCTAGTTGAGTAGTTGTGAATTTGAGAAATACTTGTGTTGAAGCTTGTGATTCCCGTAGCATGAACGTATGGTGAACCGTTATGTAATGAAGTCGGAGCATGATTTATTTATTGATTGTCTTCCTTATGAGTGGCGGTCGGGGACGAGCGATGGTCTTTTCCTACCAATCTATCCCCCTAGGAGCATGCGCGTAATACTTTGCTTTGATAACTTGTAGATTTTTGCAATAAGTATATGAGTTCTTTATGACTAATGTTGAGTCCATGGGTTATACGCACTCTCACCCTTCCACCTTTGCTAGCCTTTCTAATACCGCGCACCTTTCGCCGGTATCATACATCCACCATATACCTTCCACAAAACAGCCACCATACCTACCTATTATGGCATTTCCATAGCCATTCCAAGATATATTGCCATGCAACTTTCCACCGTTCTGTTTATGACACACTCCATCATTGTCATATTTCTTAGCATAATCATGTAGTTGACATAGTATTTGTGGCAAAGCTACCGTTCATAATCCTTTCATACATGTCACTCATGCATCATTGCATATCCCCGTACACCGCCGGAGGCATTCACATAGAGTCATATTTTGTTCTAAGTATCGAGTTGTAATTGTTGAGTAGTAAGAAAAATAAAAGTGTGATGATCATCATTATTAGAGCATTGTCCCAGTGAGGAAAGGATGATGGAGACTATGATTCCCCCACAAGTCGGGATGAGACTCCGGACGAAAAATAAATAAAAGAGGCCAAAGAAGCCCAAATAAAAAAGAGAAAGAAAAGAGGCCATAAAAAGAGAAAAGACCCAAAAAAATAAAAAAAATGAGATAAAAAGAGAGAAGGGACAATGTTACTATCCTTTTACCACACTTGTGCTTCAAAGTAGCACCATGATCTTCATAGTAGAGAGTCTCTCATGTTATCACTTTCATATACTAGTGGGAATCTTTCATTATAGAACTTGGCTTGTATATTCCAATGATGGGCTTCCTCAAATTGCCCTAGGTCTTCATGAGCAAGCAAGTTGGATCCACACCCACTTAGTTTCTTTTTGAGCTTTCATATACTTATAGCTCTAGTGCATCCGTTGCATGGCAATCCCTACTCACTCACATTGATATCTATTGATGGGCATCTCCATAGCCTATTGATACGCCTAGTTCATGTGAGACTATCTTCTCCTTTTTGTCTTCTCCACAACCACCACTCTATTCCACCTATAGTACTATATCCATGGCTCATGCTCATGTATTGTGTGAAGATTGAAAAAGTTTTGAGAATGTCAAAAGTATGAAACAAATGCTTGGCTTGTCATCGGGGTTGTGCATGATTTAAATATTTTGTGTGGTGAAGATAGAGCATAGCCAGGCTATATGATTTTGTGGGGATAACTTTCTTTAGCCATGTTATTTTGAGAATACATAATTGATTTATTAGTTTGCTTGAAGTATTATTATTTTTATGTCAATATGAACTTTTGTCTTGAATCTTTCGGATCTGAATATTCATACCACAATTAAGAAGAATTACATTGAAATTATGCCAAGTAGCACTCCGCATCAAAAAATTTGTTTTTATCATTTACCTACTCGAGGACGAGCAGGAATTAAGCTTGGGGATGCTTGATACGTCTCCAACGTATCTATAATTTTTGATTGCTCCATGCTATATTATCTACTGTTTTGGACATTATTGGGCTTTATTATCCACTTTTATATTATTTTTGGGACTAACCTATTAACCGGAGGCCCAGCCCAGAATTGTTGTTTTTTGCCTGTTTTAGGGTTTCGAAGAAAAGGAATATCAAACGAAGTCCAAACGGAATGAAACTTTCGGTAACATGATTTTCTCACCGAATACAACTCCGGAGACTTGGACCCTACGTCAAGACACGTAACAGGAGGCCACGAGGTAGGGGCGTGCCTACCCCCCCCGGCTCGCCCTCCACCCTCGTGGGCCCCCAGTTGCTCCACCGACGTACTTCTTCCTCCTATATATACCCACGTACCCCCAAACGATCAGATACAGAGCCAAAACCCTAATTCCACCGCCGTAACTTTCTGTATCTATGAGATCCCATCTTGGGGCCTGTTCTGGAGCTCCGCCGGAGGGGGCATCGATCACAGAGGGCTTCTACATCAACACCATAGCCCTTCCGATGAAGTGTGAGTAGTTTACTTCAGACCTACGAGTCCATAGTTAGTAGCTAGATGGCTTCTTCTCTCTTTTTGGATCTCAATACAATGTTCTCCCCCTCTCTTGTGGAGATCTATTCGATGTAATCTTATTTTTGTGGTGTGTTTGTTGAGACCGATGAATTGTGGGTTTATGATCAAGTATATCTATGAATAATATTTGAATCTTCTCTGAATTCTTTTATGTATGATTGCTTATCTTTGCAAGTCTCTTTGAATTATCAGTTTGGTTTGGCCTACTAGATTGATCTTTCTTGCAATGGGAGAAGTGCTTAGCTTTGGGTTCAATCTTGCGGTGTCCTTTCCCGGTGAAAGTAAGGGCAGCAAGGCACGTATTGTATTGTTGCCATCGAGGATAACAAGATGGGGTTTTCTTCATATTGCATGAGTCTATCCCTCTACATCATGTCATCTTGCTTAAGGTGTTACTTTGTTTTTAACTTAATACTCTAGATGCATGCTGGATAGCGGTCGATGAGTGGAGTAATAGTAGTAGATGCATGCAGGAGTCGGTCTACTTGTCTCGGATGTGATGCCTATATACATGATCATACCTAGATATTCTCATAACTATGCTCAATTCTGTCAATTGCTCAACAGTAATTTGTTCACCCAACGTAGAATACTTATGCTCTCGAGAGAATCCACTAGTGAAACCTATGGCCCCCGGGTCTATCTTTATCATATCAATCTCCTACTACTTAGTTATTTACTTTGCTATTTACTTTGCCTTTATTTTACTTTGCATCTCTATCATAAAAATACCAAAAATATTATCTTATCATATCTATCAGATCTCACTCTCGTAAGTGGCCCTATAGGGATTAACAACCCCTATTTGCGTTGGTTGCGAGGATTTATTTGTTTTGTGCAGGTGCGAGGGACTCGCGCGTAGCCTCCTACTGGATCGATGCCTTGGTTCTCAAAAACTGAGGGAAATACTTACGCTACTTTGCTGCATCATCCCTTCCTCTTCAGGGAAAACCAATGCAGTGCTAAAAGAGGTAGCACGTATCATCCCACTATCTTTTTGCTTTTACTTATTTTAGTTCGATCTTTTGATTTAGATAAATAAAAGTATAGTTCGATCCTTTCTTCTTTGAGAGTTTTCTTAGTGATCTATCCTTGTAATCGTGTGCAAGTTATATAATAAAGTTAGTTTGAGTTTTTGCTTTCTTTACTTTCATGTTGCAAATAAACAAAAGAAATAAGAAAGAAAGAAAAAGAGAAAGGAAACAAATGAAGAAAGGAAATAAATAATGAAAAAAATTATATACTAATCCTATGGTAGGTGATGGCACCACATAAGGAAAAGTATAAGTAGAAAATTTTATTAGAGATCGACAAACATAGCATTAGTCAATGATGCAACTCATGAAAGAATTAATAAGGGAAGGGAAGATTCACATATAGATATACTATCCTAGAAATCTTTTGTGATTGTGAGCCCTCATCAAAATATTATATGCCAAAATTGTTGATGCTAGACAAGGCAGACAACTTAATGGTTTATGTTTGTTTATATTCACATAGAAGTCATATTGTCGTAGATCCTTTAACATGTGATGCTTGCCCCTATCTTTGCTAACCAAAAATTCTGTACTAAGTAGAGATACTACTAGTGCATCCAAAAACCCTTCAACCCAAATATTTTTCAAGTGTCCACCATACCTACCTAGTGATTGAGCAAGATCCCTCAAGTAAGTTGTCATCGGTGCAAAAAGGCAATAAAAATTGCTTCTAAAAGTGTGAGATCATTTAGTGTAAGAGAAAATTGAGCGTTGTACGAACTTGGATGACAAAGAATAAAAGCGACAGACTGCATAATAAAGGTTGTCATCTTAAGGGGCAATGCAACGTGATGTTCTCTTTCACTAAGGGATTGAGCATACAAACAAGTAAGCGCATGGCAACCTCTGCTTCCCTCTGCGAAGGGCCTATCTTTTACTTTTATGCAAAGAGTCAAAGTTTTTCTCTCTATTACTTTTATTTTTCTCCTTTGGCAAGCATCATGTGGTGAGGAAAGATCTAGGCACATATGTCCAGTTGAATATAGATAGCATGAGTTATTATTGTTGACATCACCCTTGAGGTGAGTATGTTGGGAGGTGAAACTATAAGCCCCTATCTTTCTATGTGTCCGGTTGAAATGTTTTGTTCATGGGTATGAGGTGAGTGTTAGAAATCATAGAAGACTATATGATGGTTTAGTATGTGGACTTTCCTAAAGGCTCCGACACATGACCCTTCCTGAAAAGATGATGAATTGTAGTTGCAAAGTTGACTGAGAACATAGTTTGTTGGTTTCTAATAGAGTTTTTGCTTTATACTTCGATTATGTGATGAACTATTACTTATTCATGAGAACTATATGATAAAATTTCTATGATGAAAGTCCTATGTTAAATTTTGTTGCTGTTATAATAATCAACATGATGCTTCTATGTCCGTATTTTGTTTTTATCGACACCTCTCTCTCAAAGCATGTGGACATGTTTTTCGATTTCGGTTTTCGCTTGAGGACAAGCGAGGTCTAAGCTTGGGGGGGTTGATACGTCCATTATGCATCATGTTTTCTTACTATTATTTATAACATTTTTATCCATAATAATGCTCTTTGGAGTAATTCTAATGCCTTTTCTCTCACAATTTGCAAGGAACACACCAAGAGGGAGAATTCCGGCAGCTGGAAATCAGGACCTGAAAAAGCTACATCAGGCCACCTATTCTGCACAACTCCAAATGAGCTGAAACTTTACGGAGATTTTTTATGGATTATTTGAGAAATACTAGAGCCAATAAACACCAATGGGGGGCCAAAAGGTGGGCACAACCCACCTGGGCGCGCCAGGCCCCCCAGGCGCGCGCTGGTGGGTTGTGGCCTCCTCGGCCCATCTCCGGTGCCCATCTTCTGGTATATGAGTCATTTTGACCTAGAAAAAAAATAAAAGGAGGACTTTCGGAATGAAGCGCCGCCGCCTCGAGGCAGAACTTGGGCAAGAGCACTTTGCCCTCCGGCGGAGCGATTCCGCCGGGGGAACTTCCCTCCCGGAGGGGGAAATCATCGTCATCATCATCACCAACAACTCTTCCATCTTGGGGAGGGCAATCTCCATCAACATCTGCAACAACACCATCTCCTCTCAAACCCTAGTTCATCTCTTGTGTTCAATCCTGTTACCGGAACCATAGATTGGTACCTGTGGATGACTAGTAGTGTTGATTACATCTTGTAGTTGATTACTATATGGTTTATTTGGTGGAAGATTATATGGTCAGATCCATTATGAGATTTAATACTCCTCTGATCATGAACATGTTTATCATTTGTGAGTAATTACTTTTGTTCTTGAGGTCACAGGAGAAATCATGTTGCAACTCATCATGTGAACTTGATATATGTTTCATATTTTGATAGTATGTATATTGTTATTCCATTAGTGGTGTCATATGAACGTCGACTACATGACACTTCACCATATTTGGGCCTAAGGGAATGCATTGTGGAGTAGCAATTAGATGGTGGGTTGCGAGAGTGACAGAAGCTTAAACCCCAGTTTATGCGTGATATGTCTCCAACATATCTATAATTTTTTATTGTTCCATGCTATTATATTATCTGTTTTGGATTTTAATGGGATTATTTATACACTTTTATATTATTTTTGGGACTAACCTATTAACCGGAGGCCCGGCCCAAATTGTTGTTTTTTTGCCTATTTCAGTGTTTCGCAAAAAAAGAATATCAAATGAAGTCCAAACGGAATGAAACCTTCGGGAGCATGATTTTTGGAAAAAAATGTGATCCAGAGGACTTGGAGTGGATGTCAAGCAACCAACAAGGTGGCCACGAGGCAGGGGGCGCACCCTCCCCCCTCGTGGCTCCACTGACCTACTTCTTCCTCCTATATATATCTACATACCCTGAAAACATCCAGGAGCACCACGAAACCCTATTTCCACCACCGCAACCTTCTGTACCCAAGAGATCCCATCTTGGGGAATTTTCCGGAGCTCCGCCGGAGGGGGCATTGATCACGGAGGGCCTCCACATCAACTCCATGGCCCCTCCGATGATGTGTGAGTAGTTTATCTCAAACCTTCGGGTCCATAGTTATTAGCTAGATGGCTTCTTCTCTCTCTTTGGATCTCAATACAAAGTTCTCCTTGATTCTCTTGGAGATCTATTCAATGTAATCTTCTTTTGCAGTGTGTTTGTCGAGATCCGATGAATTGTGGGTTTATGATCAAGATTACCTATGAACAATATTTGAATCTTCTCTGAATTATTTTATGTATGATTGCTTATCTTTGCAAGTCTCTTAGAATTATCAGTTTGGTTTGGCCTACTAGATTGATCTTTCTTGCAATGGGAGAAGTGCTTAGCTTTGGGTTCAATCTTGCGGTGCTCGATCCCAGTGACAGAAAGGGAAACGACGCGTATTGTATTATTGCCATCGAGGATAAAATGATGGGTTTTATGTCATATTGCATGAGTTTATCCCTCTACATCATGTCATCTTGCTTAAAGCATTACTCTGTTCTTATGAACTTAATGCTCTAGATGCATGCTGGATAGCGGTCTATGTGTGGAGTAATAGTAGTAGATGCAGGCAGGAGTCGGTCTACTTGTGACGGGCGTGATGCCTATATACATGATCATACCTAGATATTCTCATAACTATGCTCAATTCTATCAATTGCTCGACAGTAATTTGTTCACCCACTGTAATACTTATGCTATCTTGAGAGAAGCCACTAGTGAACCTATGGCCCCCGGGTCTATTTTCCATCATACAAGTCTCCAATCTATTTTATTTTGCAATCTTTACTTTCAATCTATATCATAAAAATACCAAAAATATTTATCTTATTATTATTATCTCTATCAGATCTCACTCTTGCAAGTGGCCGTGAAGGGATTGACAACCCCTTTATCGCGTTGGTTGCGAGGCTCTTATTTGTTTGTGTAGGTACGAGGTGACTCGTGTGTGGTCTCCTACTGGATTGATACCTTGGTTCTCAAAAACTGAGGGAAATACTTACGCTACTTTGCTGCATCACCCTTTCCTCTTCAAGGGAAAACCAACACATTCTCAAGAGGTAGCAAGAAGGATTTCTGGCGCTGTTGTCGGGGAGATCTACGCCAAGTCAAGACATACCAAGTACCCATCACAACTCTTATCCTTCGCATTAAATTATTTGCCATTTGCCTCTCGTTTTCCTCTCCCCCACTTCACCCTTGCCATTTTATTCGCCCTCTTTTTCCGTTCCCCTTCTCTTTTCCAGTTTGCTTCTTTTGCTTGTTTTTTTTGTTTGCTTGTGTGTTGGATTGCTTGCTTGTCACGATGGCTCAAGACAATACTAAATTGTGTGACTTTGCTAATACCAACAATAATGATTTTATTAGCACTCCGATTGCCCCTCTTACCGATGCTGAATCTTGTGAAATTAATACTGCTTTGCTGAATCTTGTCATGAAAGATCCGTTTTCTGGCCTTCCTAGTGAAGATGTCGCTACCCATCTAAACAACTTTGTTGATTTATGTGATATGAAAAAGAATAAAGATGTGGATAATGATATTGTTAAAATTAAGCTATTTCCGTTTTCGCTTAGAGATCTTGCTAAAGCTTGGTTTTTGTCCTTGCCTAAAAATAGTATTGATTCATGGAATAAGTGCAAAGATGCTTTTATCTCTAAGTATTTTCCTCCCGCTAAGATCATCTCTCTTAGAAACGATATTATGAATTTTAAGCAACTTGATCATGAGCATGTTGCACAATCTTGGGAGAGGATGAAATTAATGATACGTAATTGCCCTACACATGGATTGAATTTATGGATGATTATACAAAAATTTTATTCCGGATTGAATTTTGCTTCTAGAAATCTTTTAGATTCGGCCGCGGGAGGCACTTTTATGGAAATCACTTTAGGAGAAGCTACCAAACTCCTAGATAATATTATGGTTAATTATTCTCAATGGCACACCGAAAGATCTACTAGTAAAAAAGTTCATGCGATTGAAGAGATTAATGTTTTGAGTGGAAAGATGGATGAACTTATGAAATTGTTTGCTAATAAGAGTGCTCCTACTGATCCTAATGATATGCCTTTGTCTACTTTGATTGAGAATAATAATGAATCTATGGGTGTGAATTTTGTTGGTAGGAACAGTTTTGGTAACAACGCGTATAGAGGTAGTTTTAATTCTAGGCCGTTTCCTAGTAATTCCTCTAATAATTATGGTAATTCCTACAATAATTCTTTTGGAAATTATAATAATATGCCCTCTGATTTTGAATCTAGTATTAAAGAATTTATTAGTTCGTAAAAGAGTTTCAATGCTTTGATTGAAGAAAAATTGCTTAAGATTGATGAGTTGGCTAGGAACGTGGATAGAATTTCTATTGATGTTGATTCTTTTAAACTTAGATCTATTCCACCTAAGCATGATATCAATGAGTCTCTCAAAGCTATGAGAATTTCCATTGATGGGTGCAAAGAAAGAACTGTTAGGATGCGTGCTAAAAAAGATTGCTTTGTGAAAGCGTGTTCTTCTAGTTTCCCTGATAATAAGGATGAAGATCTAAAAGTTATTGATGTGTCCCCTATTAAATCTTTGTTTTGCAATATGAATCTTGATAATGATTGGTATGGAGATGAGTCAACTTTAGTTAGAAGGCGTCCCAATGATTCAGAGTTTTTAGATCTTGATGCAAAAATTTATAAAAGTGGGATTGGAGAGGTCAAAACTTTAAATAGCAATGAACCCACTATCTTGGATTTCAAGGAATTTAATTATGATAATTTCTCTTTGATAGATTGTATTTCCTTGTTGCAATCCGTGCTAAATTCTCCTCATGCTTATAGTCAAAATAAAGCTTTTACTAAACATATCGTTGATGCTTTAATGCAATCTTATGAAGAAAAACTTGAGTTGGAAGTTTCTATCCCTAGAAAACTTATGATGAGTGGGAACATACAATTAAAATTAAAATTAAAGATCATCAATGCTATGCTTTGTGTGATTTGGGCGCTAGTGTTTCTATGATCCCAAAAACTTTGTGTGATTTGCTAGGTTTCCGTGAATTTGATGATTGTTCTTTAAACTTGCACCTTGCGGATTCCACTATTAAGAAACCTATGGGAATAATTAATGATGTTCTTATTATTGCAAATAGGAATTATGTTCCCGTAGTTTTCATTGTTCTTGATATAGATTGCAATCCTTCATGTCCTATTATTGTTGGTAGACCTTTCCTTAGAACGGTTGGTGCAATTATTGATATGAAGGAAGGGAATATTAGATTCCAATTTCCATTAAGGAAAGGCATGGAACACTTCCCTAGAAATAAAATAAATTACCATATGAATATATTATGAGAGCCACTTATGGATTGCATACCAAAGATGGCAATACCTAGATCTATCCTCGCTTTTATGCCTAGCTAGGGGCGTTAAACGATAGCGCTTGTTGGGAGGCAACCCAAATTTATTTTTATTCCTTGATTTGTGTTCCTGTTTAGTAATAAATAATTCATCTAGACTCTGTTTTGGTTGTTTTTTGTGTTTAATTAGTGTTTGTGCCAAGAAGAACTGTTGGGAAGACTTGGGGAAAGTCTTTTTGATCTTGCTGTAAAAAACAGAAACTTTAGCGCTCGTGAGAATTGCTGCCATTTCTTACTGAAGAGTGCTATTTAGTTAATTATTTTTGCAGATGATTAATAGATAAATTCCTCACGTCCAGAAATTTATTTTAGAATTTTTGGGGTTCCATAAGTATTCGAAACCTACAGATTACTACAGACTGTTCTGTTTTTGACAGATTCTGTTTTTCGTGTGTTGTTTGCTTATTTTGATGAATCTATGGCTAGTAATAGAGTTTATGAACCATAGAAAAGTTGAAATACAGTAGGTTTAACACTAGTATAAATAAAGAATGAGTTCATTACAGTACCCTGAAGTAGTGGTTTGTTTTCTTTTACTAACGGATCTCACGAAGATTTTCTTTTAAGTTTTGTGTTGTGAAGTTTTCAAGTTTTGGGTAAAGATTTGATGGATTATGGAACAAGGAGTGGCAAGAGCCTAAGCTTGGGGATGCCCAAGGCACCCCAAGGTAAAATTCAAGGACAACCAAAAGTCTAAGCTTGGGGATGCCCCGGAAGGCATCCCCTCTTTTGTCTTCGTCCATCGGTAACTTTACTTGGAGCTATATTTTTATTTGCCACATGATATGTGTTTTGCTTGGAGCGTCTTGTATGATTTGATTATTTGCTTTTTAGTTTACCACAATCATCCTTGCTGTACACACCTTTTGGGAGAGACACACATGAATTGGAATTTATTAGAATAATTTATGTGCTTCACTTATATCTTTTGAGCTAGATAATTTTTTCTCTAGTGCTTCGCTTATATCTTTTAGAGCACGACGGCGGTTCTATTTTATAGAAATAATTGATCTATCATGCTTAACTTATATCATTTTGAGATTCCTTTAGAACATCATGGTAATTCACTTTGGCTGTAAATTTTAAATGCTAAGAGAAGTTGGATGCTTGATAGATGGTTTTGAGATATAAATGTGGTAATATTAGAGGTGTGCTAGTTGAGTAATTGTGAAACTTATGAATACCTGTGTTGAAGTTGGCAAGTCCCGTAGCATGAACGTATGGTAAACATTATGTGACAAATTTTAAGCATGGGGTGTTCTTTGATTGCTTTCCTTATGAGTGGCGGTCGGGGACGAGCGATGGTCTTTTCCTACCAATCTATCCCCCTAGGAGCATGCGCATAGTGCCTGGTTTTGATGACTTGTAGATTTTTGCAATAAGTATGTGAGTTTTTTATGACTAATGTTGAGTCCATGAATTATACGCACTCTCACCCTTTCACCATTGCTAGCCTCTTCGGTACCGTGCATTGCCCTTTCTCACCTTGAGAGTTGGTGCAAACTTCGCCGGTGCATCCAAACCCCGTGATATGATACGCTCTATCACACATAAGCCTCCTTATATCTTCCTCAAAACAGCCACCATACCTACCTATTATGGCATTTCCATAGCCATTCCGAGATATATTGCCATCCAACTTTCCACCGTTCCATTTATTATGACACGCATCATCATTGTCATATTGCTTTGCATGATCATGTAGTTGACATCGAATTTGTGGCAAAGCCACCATTCATAATTTTTCATACATGTCACTCTTGATTCATCGCAATCCCGGTACACCGCCGGAGGCATTCACATAGAGTCATATTTTGTTCTAAGTATTGAGTTATAATTCTTGAGTTGTAAGTAAAAAGAAGTGTGATCATCATCATTATTAGAGCATTGCCCCAGTGAGGAAAGAATGATGGAGACTATGATTCCCCCACAAGTCGGGATGAGACTCCGGACGAAAAAAAGGAGAAAAGAGGCCAAAAGAAAAAAAAGAAAGAAGGCCCAAATAAAAAAAGAGAAAGAGAGAAAAAGAGAGAAGGGACAATGTTACTATCCTTTTTCCGCACTTGTGCTTCAAAGTAGCACCATGATCTTCATGATAGAGAGTCTCTTATTTTGTCACTTTCATATACTAGTGGGAATTTTTCATTATAGAACTTGGCTTGTATATTCCAATGATGGGCTTCCTCAAATGCCCTAGGTCTTCATGAGCAAGCGAGTTGGATGCACGCCCACTTAGTTTCTTTGATGAGCCTTCTTATATTTATAGCTCTAGTGCATCCGTTGCATGGCAATCCCTACTCCTTGCATTGACATCAATTGGTGGGCATCTCCATAGCCCATTGATTAGCCGCGTCAATGTGAGACTTTCTCCCTTTTGTCTTCTCAGACAACCTCAATCATCATGTTCTATTCCACCCATAGTGCTATGTCCATGGCTCGCGCTCATATATTGCGTAAAAGTTGAAAGAGTTTGAAAAGGCTAAGTATGAAACAATTGCTTGGCTTGTCATCGGGGTTGTGCATGATGAGATCATTTTGTGTGACAAAAATGAAGCATGGCCAAACTATATGAGTTTGTAGGGATAAGTTTTCTTTGGCTATGGTATTTTGATAAGACATAATTGCTTGATTAACATACTTAGAGTATTACTATTTTTATGTCAACAATAAACTTTTATCTTGAATCTTTTGGATCTGAACATTTATGCCACAATAGAGAAAAACACATTGAAGAATACTCTAGAAAGCATTCCACATCAAAAATTCTGTTTTTATCATTTACCTACTCGAGGACGAGCAGGAATTAAGCTTGGGGATGCTTGATACATCTCCAACGTATCTATAATTTTTGATTGTGCCATGCTACTATATTATCTGATTTGGATGTTAATGGGCTCATTTATACACTTCTATATTATTTTTGGGACTAACCTATTAACCGGAGGCCCAGCCCAAATTGTTGTTTTTTTGCCTATTTCGGTGTTTCACAGAAAAAGAATATGAAACGGAGTCCAAACGGAATGAAACCTTCGGGAGCTTGATTTTTGGAACAAGCATGATCTAGAGGACTTGGAGTGGACGTCAAACAACCAACGAGGTGGCAACGAGGCAGGTGTAGCGACCAGACCTCAAACAGTCTGATCTCTATGTATTAGTGTCATCCCTGGATCGGTAATGCTGACACACACAGTACTTGAAGGATTTATAACATAGTGGCAATCACACACTTATTACATCAAATGTCTCAAAAGAGAACTTATTACAATAAATATGGCTTAGGGCCATCTAACACGATAACAGCGGAAGGCTTGGAAGATAAAGTGAGTCCATCAACTCCAACGGCATCACTGAGTGAAAGACCACGACCTAGGGCTCCTTACTCGTCGTCTGAAAAGTCTGCAACATGATACGTTGCAGCCCGAAAACGGGTCAGCACATAGAATATGCTGGCAAGGTAACACAAGAGAGTAATGAATAGAATAAAGCTATCACTATATGCATATATGGCTGGTGGAGGCTGTATGGTTGATATGTTTTTGCGTAAAGCCAATTTTTCCTTACTGCAAAGGAATAAATTTTATTTAACTATCACGGTAGTTGTTAAACATTGAGAAGGTTCACCCAACTCAATCCCAATTAAAAGTAATCATCATTAAACCCAAACAAAATTATATTAAGAGTGATGAGATCCACATGATAATCCAAAAACTAGATACTCAAGATGTCCATAACCGGGGACACGGCTAACCATGATTAGTTTATACACTCTGCAGAGGTTTGTGCACTTTTCCCCACAAGACTCGATCACCTCCATTGGATTTCTCGCACTACAAGGTGTTTGAGAAACAGATGACCGAGACACAGTCTTTCAGAAGTGTTAGCACCTTACGATGGGTAGACCGGTACACCTACATCCCCTACATCTGCTAGTCTACCACTGTAAGAGTTCACACGACTTAATCAACTATGCCAGAGCCCACAATGGCATGTGGCTGCACACGGAAGTTTCCAGTATGAATAATCTCATGATCCCTTTGAGCCTGGGTGGCGGTCCATAGGAAAATCACACGGTACCCCAGGATTTCCAAAAATACAGGCAATCACTGGGTTCCCCAGGTGCCTCAATCCACCCAGATGTGTATTAAAGTTGCCACCTTAAGTTAACCGTTAATTTAACAATCTCACATCTTTCATGGAATACACTCTAACCCAATCCACGTCTATGAGCATAGCATGGCAATATAAACATAACGTAGAAGTAAATCCCAAGGTTTGATAATGAAACAGGTGAATAGGTACTACCTCATTTACTTCCTAACCCACAATTTATTCAGATCCTAGCCATGCAATTGTTTGAGGATTGATCTAATGCAATAAAACTGGGTAGTAAAGAGGTATGATCAAAGTGTTACTTGCCTTGCTGATGATCCGCAAAACCTAGAGACTCGATGTAGCACGCTTCGTACTCCGGGTACTCTATCGCAATCAAACAAGCATACAAAGCAATCAAACAAGGCACGGGTAAAACTCAAATAAGAGATCTAACCAGAAAGTTCAACTTAAGAACTCCGGTTTGCAAAAAGAATCAAATCAAACGAAACAACAAAACTCAAACGACGAGAGAAACCAGCTTCGTTTACTAATCTGGACCTAGGTCAATTTTTACAATATAAAAAACTTGTTTAAGTTGGTTAAACGGAAAGAGGGTTTCTAGATGAAACTCTAGGCGCTTGAATCAGATCAGGAATCGCGATTGAAAATAATCGCGGAAAATCCGAGAAAAAGAAAAGCTGACGAACAGGCTAACAAACGAACGTTCGTTATCTGCGGCTAAACGGCGAAAACCGTTCGTAAAACCGAACGTAAAAATGGGCGTTCGCTAAATAACAAAACCGAAAAAAATAAACCGAACCGGATCTAAAAACGGATCTAGGGTTTACAAATAAAACTGATCGGTTTTAAAAAAACGGCGGTGGCAACCTCGAACTCTGGCAGGGTCCGGCAGGTCGGCGGCGGCATGGGGCTCCAGCGGGGCGGCGGCGAGAGGCGGCGCGGGTGGCGGGGCGGTGCGGCGGTGCGGCGCGCGAGGCGAGGCGGCGGCGGCGGATCGGGCGGTAGGGCGCCGGATCGGGCGGCGGGGCGGGTTAGGATTTCGGGTGGCTGGGGCGGATCGGGGCATCGGGCTTTAAAGGTCGATCCGAGAAGTCCTGGCCGAATACGGCCCTAAGTCGGTTGACTTTTTTTAATAATTTCGACGTGCAGAAAAAGAAAGAAAAGAAATACTAAACGGACTCCAAAAATCCCGAAATAAATTTTCCCCGTCCTCTAAAATAAGCAGGATAAGATGAACATTTATTTGGGCCTAAAATGCAATTTTGAAAAATGCACTTTTTTTCCTAATTCAAATAAAATACCGACAAAACTCCGAATAAAAATCTTATTTGATTTTAATATTAAATCTCTGATGTTTCTTTATTTTGAGGAAGTCATTTTATCCTCTCTCTTTTATTTTTAATAAAAGAAATATTTCATAGAAAAATCATTAAAATCAAACGATCCTCTTTTCATAATTTGAGAAAAAACCGAATATGAAAATAACAAAATCCCCAACTCTCTCTGTAGGTCCTTGAGTTGCGTGAAATTTCTAGGATCAACCAAAATGCAATAAAACATGATATGCAATGATGCTCTAATGTATAACATTCCAAAATGAAAATTTGGGATGTTACAAACCTACCCCCCCTTAAGATGAATCTCGCCCTCGAGATTCGGGTTGGCTAGAAAATAGGTGAGGGTGGTCCTTTCGTAAGTCTTCTTCTCGTTCCCAAGTGGCTTCATCCTCGACATGGTGACTCCACTGAACCTTGCAAAACTTGATAACCTTGCTGTGTGTAACTCGACTGGCAAACTCGAGTATCTTGACTTGTTTCTCCTCCTAGGTCAAATCGCTATCTAACTGTATTGCTTCTAGCGGCACTATATCTCTCAGAGGAATTTCAGCCATCTCCGCGTGGCACTTCTTCAACTGAGAAATGTGAAACACATCGTGAACTCCGGACAATTCTTCGGGTAATACCAACTTGTAAGCAACTTCTCTCATATGTTCCAAAACTCTGTATGGTCCCACAAAACGTGGAGCTAACTTCCCCCTAACTTCAAAACGCTTCACTCCTCGGAGTGGTGATACTCGAAGATACGCTCTGTCTCCGACTTCGTAGATTGTCTCCTTGCATTTCGAGTCCGCATAACTCTTCTTCCTAGATTGGGCTACCTTGAGACTATCGTGAATCAGCTTAACCTTCTCTTCAGACTCTTTAATCAAATCTGGTCCAAACAACTGTCGGTCTCCAACTTCATCCCACAACAACGGTGTTCTGCACCTTCTTCCGTACAGTTCTTCGAAAGGGGCCATCTTCAAACTGGCTTGATAACTGTTGTTATAAGAGAACTCTGTATAAGGAAAATTACCGTCCCAACTAGATCCATAGTCTAGCGCACAAGCTCTCAACATGTCCTCCAGAATCTGATTTACTCTTTCAGTCTGTCCATCTGTTTGCGGGTGAAAAGCTGTACTGAACTCTAGTCTGGTTCCCAAAGTTTCATGCAACTGATTCCAAAACTTTGAAGTAAACTGGGTTCCTCTATCTGATATAATGGTCCTCGGAACTCCATGCAGACATACGATCCTGGTCATATAGATCTTTGCCAACTTAGCACTGGTGTAAGTGGTCTTTACTGGGATGAAATGAGCTACTTTCGTCAATCGATCAACTACAACCCTATCGAGTCATAGCCCGAACGAGTCCTGGGCAATCCCGTGATAAAGTCCATGCCTAGTTTATCCCACTTCCATTCGGGTATAGGCAATGGCTGTAGCAATCCTGCTGGCTTCTGATGTTCTGCCTTCACTCTCTGACATACATCACAAACTACTACATACTCCGCAATATCCTTCTTCATACCGGTCCACCAGAAACTGTCCTTCAGATCCAGATACATCTTTGTATTTCCTGGGTGAATCGAATATGGTGAAACATGGGCCTCTTGCAGAATCGACTTCCTGATCTCCTGATCTTTGGGCACATATATGCGGTCCTCAAACCATAAAGTATCGTGCTCATCCTCATGAAATCCCTTGGCTTTTCCTTTGGTCATCCTTTCCTTTATCTCAGCAATCTCCTTGTCTATCTTTTGCGCTTCTCTGATCTTATCCATCAAAGTAGATTGAATCTCCAAAGTTGCTACATAACCTCTCGGAACTATCTCCAAACATAGCTTACGAAGGTCTTCTGCTAACTCCCTGGGTAATCCGCCGGTCATGAGGGTATTGACATGACTCTTGAGGCTCAACACATCGGCTACTACATTAGCCTTTTCGGGATGATAATGCAATTTCATACCATAATCCTTAATGAGTTCTAACCATCTCCTCTGCCTGAGATTCAACTCCTTCTGTGTGAAGATATACTTCAAACTCTTGTGATCCGTGTATACCTCACAATGGTTTCCGATGAGAAAATGTCTCCATGTCTTCAATGCATGCACTACGGCTGCTAACTCCAAATCATGCGTAGTATAGTTTAACTCATGGGGTTTAAGTTGTCGTGAGGCATACACTGGTAGAAAAAGGGCCTATAGTCCCGGTTCGTAAGGGCCTTTAGTCCCGGTTCAATCCAGAACCGGGACTGATGGGCCTCCACGTGGGCAGCGCGCAGAGCCCAGTCAGGAGACCCTTTGGTCCCGGTTGGTGGCGCCAACCGGGACCAATAGGCATCCACGCGTTAGCATTTCTGTGGCTGGGGTTTTTGTTTTTTTTAAGGGGGGGGGGGGGTTGGGGGTTTTGGGGGTTAATTTAGGTGTTTCATATATTGTGTTAGCTAGCTATAATTAATAGAGAGAAGTGTCCTCTCTTATGTCCGTGCTTGGTCGACGCTACGTACTATACATACGTATAGAGAGGACTAGACACGCTGGCTAGCTAGTAAGCAAACGAAGGAAACAGAAGATCATCATGAACATATATGCATACAGAGAGAAGTGATATCGACCACCTCTCCTTCTCCGAGAGATTGGTCGAACAACAAGTTCTCGTATATCTATCTGACACTATCGGCTACATATATATAATAATTATCTCTTACAAATATAATCATACGGACTCAGGGTCCACATAGAATTATCCGTCTTCAGGGATCACGTGGTCAAGAAAGAATGCCGCCAATTCCTCTTGAATTGCTCGCATGCGAGCTGGTGCTAGGAGTTCATCCCGCTTCCGAAACATCTAATTTGAAGAAGGGGGTCAATACATATATATATATATATAAATGAATGAAACTCAACACAAATGATGGTAATAAAATAAAATTGTGAATGTTGTTATTTACGTACTTCATATTGTTCGTTAGAGTACCCGCCCCGCTCACAGGTCGTGTGGCGGATGGACTCGCAGATGTAGTATCCACAGAAATCATTCCCTTGTTCCTGCCACAACCACTTTACAAGAAATAGAGGTCAATCAAACTGATAAGCAAGAATGCTAAATGGTATTGATGAAACTAGCGCTTGAATCACTAGGAGATGCGCGGAACATGCTACTATAGTACTTACTTTCGGGTGTCTAAATTCCAGCTCCTTCGGCAGTCCCGGAACTGTTTTGGTGAATTTTCTCCAAACCCTGCCGGACAAAGAAAACAATTACTTGATATCAGGAAATGAACAAAGTTGCTGATATGGTGGATAATGATCGATTTAACTTACTTCTGGAGTATTTGAGTCATGTCTGCATAGTCCTGGGGATCTTTTCGTTTTGAGTCTAAGACGGTTACTAGTCCCTGCTCAAGCTTAATCTCTAGGAGAATATAGTGGAAACTGCACACACATGCATAACTCATGAATTACATTACTATAACCTTGACTAATATATAAGGGAAACCGAATACGCACAAGACAGTAACACTCACCTGAAGTTGTAAGGAAAGAGTATTATATCTTTGTTTTGATTTATTACGAACGATCGTAGCAAGTTGGCCTCGGTAGCTGCGGCATGAAGTTTAACCTGAGTTGCATCTATGAGATATGTGTTAATGAACCCAATATCACCGACTTGTCTTTTCTTCAATTCGGCGATCTTCAATCTGCATAATATAGTGAGGATGATTATAAATACATGCAATGAAAGAGCTAAGCTATATAGAGAAACTTAATGACAGAAGTAGTACTACTTACAGACAGTAGCAGGCGACCGTTGTTTTATCGAGGGCCAATTGATTGAAAAACTGATAGAACTCCTCAAATGGAACAGGCAACAGATCAATTCCAACGAGGTCATGCTCCTTTTTAACTTTCACATACAAAGTACTCCTCCCCCCAGAGTCTCTGCAGATTTTCAAGTACCAATCATGCAATCTTCGCATCATCGTTGATAGAGATCTTTCATCTTTGACGAGAGGCTTCCCGTACTCGTATCTTTGTATCTGCACGTCCATGGGTTCATAATGTACTTCGTCGGGCAGGTAATCTGCAAGATTGCTATAACCGGGCACCATCCTCGGATCATTAGCGACGTTGTGGCTAGGCACCTTGAGCGGGGGGCACGATTGCTTCGCTTGTTCGCCGAGCTGGGCAATTTGTTTCCCAGCTCGTCGTTCTTTCAGCCTTTGATCACTGACAGTACTTCCCGACCGCTCCGCTTCGGCAAATTCCTTTCCAATAATGCGGTCATAGTTTCCTTTCGGCGGATCAGACTTCGGTGGTTTTGTCAGGGCAGCCAGAGTGCGCTTCACTTTCACCCGATCTACCTTCTCCTCCGGAGGTGGATGTTTCTTTGCTTTCACCCCTTCAAAGAAGTTCCTCACTTCTTCTCGCGCGATCTCGGCGTTCTCCTCCAGGGTCCTCTCATATGGTAACTTCTCTGGAGTCTTCAGAGAAGGACCGAATCTGTATGTCCTCCCGCCTCTGGTTGTACTGCTAGACGCCGACCGAGCAGACGGAGCGGTTGTCTTCTTTACTTGCTTAAGAGGCGGAGGAGAAGGACTACGACGCGCCGGAGCAGCTGGAGCGGCGGCAGGTCTCTTCCGCCCTTGCTGACGAGGCGGAGAAGGAGGAGGCTGGCTGCTCGGGCGCGTCGGCGCAGGCGGAGAAGGAGGCGGAGTGCCGCCACGCGCCGGAGAAGGAGCCGGCCGAGGGCCCTGATCGTCACTCGCCGGAGGAGGAGGCGGTGGAGGCGGAGTGCCCTGACTCGCCGGAGGAGGAGGAGGAGGCGGTGGCGTCCAGTTCGGAAGGTTGATGAGCTCCTTCCGCCATAGGCATGGAGTCTTCAGAGCAGACCCCAGCCGAGTCTCCCCTTCACCGGTAGGGTGGTCAAGCTGGAGGTCCTCAAATCCCTCCGTTATCTCATCCACCATCACCCTAGCATATCCTTCTGGAATCGGCCGGCAGTGAAAAGTTGCGCCGGGTTCAGTAGGATAAACAGAGCCAACAGCCGCCTTGACCTTCAAATTCATCCATTGCGTCATAAGGTGGCAATTTTGAGACTCCGTTATAGCATCCACGGGATAGCTGGCAGGAGCCGTCAAGGCATGCTCCGGCTGAAGCAGCTCGGTGGAAGCCACGCTGCTTCTGCGCTGAGATGGCGGGGTAGCTTCGGGGGAGGCTTCGGCAGTACGTTTGCTGCGATTTGCTTCTCGTTCCTCTATCGCGTCTACCCTTGCTTGCAGCGCCTGTATTTGGGTCTGCTGCACTTTTTTCCTCCTCTCATGGGATTTGTAACCGCCTGCGTCCGGAAACCCAACCTTCCACGGAATGGAGCCTGGCGTGCCTCGTGTCCGTCCAGGGTGCTCAGGATTCCCGAGGGCCATTGTGAGCTCGTCGTTCTCTCTGTCTGGAAAGAACGTCCCTTCCTGCGCTGCTTCGATATACTGCTTAAGCTTACTGACTGGTATGTCCATTTGATCGTTCGTCCAAATGCACTTCCCTGTTACAGGGTCCAGGGTTCCGCCAGCCCCGAAGAACCAAGTCCGGCAACGGTCTGGCCAGTTAATTGTCTCTGGTTCGATCCCTTTATGAACCAGATCATTCTCAGTCTTGGACCACTTAGGCCGGGCTACGAGGTAGCCACCTGACCCCGTGCGATGGTGAAGCTTCTTCTTCGCAGCATTTTGCTTGTTTGTCGCCGACATCTTCTTACTCTTTTCTGATGTCTTGTGGGCCACAAATGCGGGCCAGTGATCTCTGATCTTCTCATATCTGCCCTTGAATTCTGGTGTCTCATTATTTTCGACAAACTTATTCAGCTCTTTCTTCCACCTCCTGAATAGTTCTGCCATCCTCTTCAGAGCAAAAGACTTGATTAATTTCTCTTTAACTGGGTTCTCTGGATTATCCTCAGGCGGTAGGGTGAAATTTGACTTCAGCTCAGTCCAAAGATCATTTTTCTGCATATCATTGACATAAGACACCTCAGGGTCTTCTGTAGCCGGCTTAAACCATTGCTGGATGCTTATCGGGATCTTGTCCCTAACCAGAACCCCGCACTGAGCAACAAATGCGCTCTTTGTCCGGAGGGGTTCAATAGGTTGGCCGTCGGGCGCGATTGCTATGATCTCAAACTTTTCATCCGAGCTCAACTTTTTCTTCGGGCCTCGTCTCTTTACCGAAGTTGTGCTCGATCCGGAGGGCTAGAAAAAAGAACAAAGACTTAATTAATATGTGTACATACCAAAACAATGAATGCATCAATCAGCTAGTCAGCATAGGCTTAACTAATATATATACCTGGCCGGACTCGGTTCGGTCACCGGAGCCGTCATCACGGTCTCCTTCTTGCACCGGCATTGGGTCACCGGAGCCGTCCTCATGTTCTTCTTCTTGCACCGGCATTAGGTCACCGTAGCCAGCTTGTTCACCCTCTCCTTCCAGACCATCGGTTTCGTTGAGAAACAACGAGATGGCATCACTTCCTTCTGCGATTATGTCCCTCAACAACGCTTCTTTTGTTGCTTCGTCTAGGGCGGTGTCCATAGTTTCTACAAATATTTACAACATGGCAATTATTATTCAAACATGACAGATGGATATATTAGTGCCAAACGTAGAACTAGCTACCTAATCATAGTAAGCTATCGGGAGGGGGTATATATCGACAACGACGACACTACATCTATGTCCCTCGACGACCCTCGTTCCCGATAAAAAAAGAGGAAGAAGAAGAAAAAAAGAGGAGAAGAAAGAATAGAGGAGAAGAACTCCTCTATTCTTTCTTCTCCTCTTTTTTTCTTCTTCCTCTTCTTTTTTTATCCTCTTCTTCCTCTCATGTTCGAGAGGATCGCCGAGGGGTCGGGAGGTTGCCTAGTGTCAAAGGATTCAACAAAACCATGTCTTCATCATTAGGCGAAAGTAACATGTGCATGATGGTACGAAGCTCTTCAAAGTTGTTCTGGAACGGAGTCCCAGATAGGATGATTCGCTTTTTGGTACAAAGTTCAGAAAGAGCCTTCCGAATATCGCTATTTGGAAGGCCTTTGCTAAATTCATACCAAAAGGCGGATTATTCTATCCGGGACTCCATTCCAGAACAACTTTGCAGAACTTCGTACCAACATGCCCTGGTTACTTCCGGCTAATGATGAAGGCATGGATTTCTTCAATACTTTCACACTAGGAAACCTCTCTCGACCCCTCGGCGATCCTCGACCCCTCGAACCCTCGACGACCCTGGAACCCTCGACCCCTAGACGACCCTCTTCTTCCTCTCATGTTCGAGAGGATCGCCGAGGGGTCGGGAGGTTGCGTAGTGTCAAAGGATTCAACAAAACCATGTCTTCATCATTAGGCGAAAGTAACATGTGCATGATGGTACGAAGCTCTTCAAAGTTGTTCTGGAACGGAGTCCCAGATAGGATAATTCGCTTTTTGGTACAAAGTTCAGCAAGAGCCTTCCGAATATCGCTATTTGGAAGGCCTTTGCTGAATTCATAACAAAAGGCGGATTATTCTATCTGGGACTCCATTCCAGAACAACTTTGCAGAACTTCGTACCAACATGCCCTGGTTACTTCCGGCTAATGATGAAGGCATGGATTTCTTCAATACTTTGACACTAGGAAACCTCTCTCGACCCCTCGGCGATCCTCGACCCCTCGAACCCTCGAACCCCTGATAAAAATTAAGAAGAAGAAGAAGAAGAAGAAGAAGAAGAAAAAAGAGGAGAAGAAGAAAGGAATAGCTAGAGGAGAAGAAGAACTGACAAAGTCTTCTCCTCTATTCCTTCTTCTTCTCCTCTTTTTTTCTTCTTCTTCCTCTTTTTTCCTTTTCTTTTTTTTCTCATCTTCTTTCTCTTCTCTTCTTCTCCTTCTTCGGGTAAGCCCTAGTTTCCCGACCACTCGACGACACTCTCGACATGCCCTCGTTCCCGATAAAAAAAGAAGAAGAAGAAAAAAGAAGAGAAGAAAGAATAGAGGAGAAGAACTTCTTCTCCTCTATTCTTTCTTCTCCTCTTTTTATTCTTCTTCTTCCTCTTCTTTTTTCCTCTTCTTCCTCTCCTCTTCTTCTCCCTCTTCCCCGCCTCTCTCATGAATGTTCGCCGTCCCCCCCCCTCGACCCCTCGACGACCCTCGTTCCCGATAAAAAATAAGAGGAAGAAGAAGAAAAAAGAAGAGAAGAAAGAATAGAGGGGATCTTTTTTTATCCTCTTCTTCCTCTCCTCTTCTTCTCCCTCTTCTTCCCCTTCTTCCCCGCCTCTCTCATGAATGTCCGACGTTCTTGACCCTCGACCCCCTAAACTAGTTCTCGACCCTCGACCCCCTAAACTAGTTCTCGACCCTCGACCCCCTAAATATCCATATATGAACAAAAATTTCTACAAATGAAAATAACCTAAAAAAAATCATATGATCATCTATGAACAAAAAAAACATCATTTGATCATCTATCATCTATGAACAAAAAATTCATCATTTGATCATCTATCATCTATGAACAAAAATATTCCTAGATACATAAAAAATTTCTACAAATGAAAATAACCTAAAAAAATCATATAAACATCTATGAACAAAAAAAACATCATTTGATCATCTATCATCTATGAACAAAAAAATCATCATTTGATCATCTATCATCTATGAACAAAAATATTCCTAGATACATAAAAAATTTCTACAAATGAAAATAACCTAAAAAAATTTGCAAAGGGAGGGCGCCGGCGGCCGGACCAAGCTAAGGAGAGGTCGGCGGTGAGGATGGCGTCGGGGCAGGGGTGCGGGCGACGGCGAGGGCGGGCCGGGGCAGCGCGCGGGCGACGGCGACGGGGGCGGGCCGGGGCGGCGCGCGTCGGGGCAGGGGCGGGCCGGGGCAGGGGCCCGGGCGACGGCGAGGGCGCGGGCGAGGGCGGCGACGGCGAGGCGCGGGCGAGGCGGGCGACGGCGAGGGCGCGGGCGACGACGGGCACGGGCGAGGCGACGGCTACGGCGGGGCTGCCTGGCAGCGTCGGCATCGGTGCGGCAACTGCGAGAGACGAGAGTGAAAATTTCCAAAGTGTGAACTTATATAGCAAAGCCTTTAGTCCCGGTTCGTGGCACAACCCGGGACTAAAGGTGGGCATTAGTCCCGATTGGTGCGACGAACCGGGACTAAAGGCCAATTTTCGGCAGCCGAAAGGGCGAGAAGCGAAGGCCATTGGTCCCGGTTGGTGGCACCAAGCGGGACTAAAGGGGGGCAATGGTCACGGTTGGTGCCACCAACCGGGACCAATGGCCTTGTGCTGCATCGCTAGCTGAAGTTTAGTCCCACATCACTAGCTGAAGGGCGCCGGCACTTGTTTATAAGCGCTGTTGTGCCTCCCCATTCGAGCTCCTCTCTAATGCAGGCTTTCGGGCCTAAACTTGTTACTGCCTGTGGGTCTATTGGGCCTCTGCGGGCCTGAATCCTGGCCCATGTAGGGTTTCTAGTCGTATTCAGGCCGTGGAGGCCCAGTAGGTGGCATTTTTTTGGTTTTTTCTTTTTTATTTCTACATTTTTTGGTTTTTTATTTTTTATTTCTACTTAAAACTAAATACTTACAGTTTTTTAGTGATTTATTTTTGCTTTTAGGTCACAAAAATTATAAACTTTCTGTTAGTGCCATTAGTTTTAAATTTTGAATAGTTTAAATTTGAATTTTATAAAATTTGTGTGAATCACTAGTTTATGAATAACTTTACTATAAAAATAGAATTTTTTTTCTTCTTTGCTATTTATTTTTTATTTATACTTACAATTAAATACTTATAGTTTGATTTTAGGTCACAAAAATTATATTCTTTTTGCTATTGAAGAATATTATAGTTTTATTTTAGTTGATCATAACATAATATTTTAATTGGTTGTTTTTATTTTCATAAAAGTTTTGTAGTTCATTCTGTTTGCTATTAATTCATTATTTGAGCTAAATGACTCTGAAATTGGAAAGCATTTCAAAATGAACTCTGAAAAGGTTGAAAGTTGGCATGGTATCATAATTTCACCCACATAGCATGTGCATGTATAAAACGGACAATGGTAGCATGTTCGTCTGTTACAAATTTGGCATGGTATCATCATAATAGTTGCGGGAGAAAGTCTTCACTTTTTCTTCGCTTGTGTCATTTGCTTATTGCGCCATAACCATGCATAATCTTTATTATTTATCAGGATGCTTGGGTCAGCCTTGACATTGAAGGGAGGAATTTCACGAAACTTTTCATAATCTTCAGACATGTCTGTCTTGCCGTCCACTCCCAGGATGTCCCTTTTTCCTGAAAGAACTATGTGGCGCTTTGGCTCATCGTATGATGTATTCGCTTCCTTATCTTTTCTTTTTCTCGGTTTGGTAGACATGTCCTTCACATAGATAACCTGTGCCACATCATTGGCTAGGACGAACGGTTCGTCAGTGTACCCAAGATTTTTCAGATCCACTGTTGTCATTCCGTACTGTGGGTCTACCTGTACCCCGTCGCCTAACAGATTGACCCATTTGCACTTAAACAAAGGGACCTTAAAATCAGGTCCGTAGTCAAGTTCCCATATGTCCACTATGTAACCATAATATGTGTCCTTTCCGCTCTCGGTTGCTGCATCAAAGCGGACACCGCTGTTTTGGTTGGTGCTCTTTTGATCTTGGGCGATCGTGTAAAATGTATTCCCATTTATCTCGTATCCTTTGTAAGTCAATACAGTCAAAGATGGTCCCCTGGACAACAAGTACAACTCATCACAAACAGTGTTGTCACCTCTGAGACGTGTTTCCAACCAACTGCTGAAAGTCCTGATGTGTTCACATGTAATCCAGTCGTCGCACTGCTCCGGGTGTTTGGAGCGCAGACTGTTCTTGTGTTCATCGACATACGGGGTCACCAAGGTAGAGTTCTGTAGAACTGTGTAGTGTGCTTGAGACCAAGAATATCCGTCCCTGCATATTATTGAGTCTCTTCCAAGAGTGCCTTTTCCAGTCAGTCTCCCCTCATACCGCGATTTAGGGAGACCTATCTTGTTAAGGCCAGGAATGAAGTCAACACAAAACCCGATAACATCCTCTGTTTGATGGCCCATGGAGATGCTTCCTTCTGGCCTAGCGCGGTTACGGACATATTTCTTTAGGACTCCCATGAACCTCTCAAAGGGGAACATATTGTGTAGAAATACGGGCCCCAGGATGACAATCTCGTCGACTAGATGAACTAGGGCATGCGTCATGATATTGAAGAAGGATGGTGGGAACACCAGCTCGAAACTGACAAGACATTGCACCACATCGCTCCTTAGCCTTGGTACGATTTCTGGATCGATCACCTTCTGAGAGATTGCATTGAGGAATGCACATAGCTTCACAATGGCTAATCGGACGTTTTCCGGTAGAAGCCCCCTCAATGCAACCGGAAGCAGTTGCGTCATAATCACGTGGCAGTCATGAGACTTTAGGTTCTGAAACTTTTTCTCTGGCATATTTATTATTCCATTTATATTCGATGAGAAGCCAGTCGTGACCTTCATACTGAGCAGGCATTCAAAAAAGATTTCTTTCTCTTCTTTCATAAGAGCGTAGCTGGCAGGACCTTTATACTGCTTCGGAGGCATGCCGTCTTTTTCATGCAAACATTGCAGGTCATCTCGTGCCTCAGGTGTTTCTTTTGTCTTCCCATACACGCCCAAGAAGCCTAGCAGGTTCACGCAAAGGTTCTTCGTCACGTGCATCACGTCGATTGAGGAGCGGGCCTCTAGGTCTTTCCTGTAGGGTAGGTCCCAAAATATAGATTTCTTCTTCCACATGGGTGCGTGTCCCTCAGTGTCATTCGGAACAGCTAGTCCACCGGGACCCTTTCCAAAGATTACGTAGTGTAAATCATTGACCATAGCAAGCACATGATCACCAGTGCACATGGCGAGCTTCTTCCGGTGATATGCCTCGCCTTTGAAATGCTTGCCTTTCTTTCGACATTGATGGTTGGTCGGAAGAAATCGACGATGGCCCAGGTACACATTCTTCCTGCATTTGTCCAGGTATATACTTTCAGTGTCATCTAAACAGTGCATGCATGCATGGTATCCTTTGTTTGTATGTCCTGAAAGGATACTGAGAGCGGGCCAATCGTTGATGGTCATGAACAGCAACGCCTTAAGGTTAAATTCCTCCTGTCTGTGCTCATTCCACGTACGTACACCGTTTCCATTCCACAGCTGTAAAAGTTCTTCAACTAATGGCCTTAGGTACACATCAATTTCGTTGCCGGGTTGCTTAGGGCCTTGGATGAGAACTGGCATCATAATGAACTTCCGCTTCATGCACATCCAAGGAGGAAGGTTATACATACATAGAGTCACGGGCCAGGTGCTGTGATTGCTGCTCTGCTCCCCGAAAGGATTAATGCCATCCGCGCTTAAAGCAAACCATACATTCCTTGGGTCCTTTGCAAACTCATCCCAGTACTTTCTCTCGATTTTTCTCCACTACGACCCGTCAGCGGATGCTCTCAACTTCCATCTTTCTTTCGGTTCTCACTGTGCCATCGCATCAACTTGGCATGCTCTTCGTTTCTGAACAGACATTTCAACCGTGGTATTATAGGAGCATACCACATCACCTTCGCAGGAACCCTCTTCCTGAGGGGCTCGCCGTCAACATCACCAGGGTCATCTCGTCTGATCTTATACCGCAACGCACCGCATATCGGGCATGCGTTCAGATCCTTGTATGCACCGCGGTAGAGGATGCAGTCATTAGGGCATGCATGTATCTTCTCCACCTCCAATCCTAGAGGGCATACGACCTTCTTTGCTGCGTATGTACTGTCGGGCAATTCGTTATCCTTTGGAAGCTTCTTCTTCAATATTTTCAGTAGCTTCTCAAATCCTTTGTCAGCCACAGCATTCTCTGCCTTCCACTGCAGCAATTCCAGTATGGTACCGAGCTTTGTGTTGCCATCTTCGCAATTGGGGTATAACCCTTTTTTGTGATCCTCTAACATGCGATCGAACTTCAGCTTCTCCTTTTGACTATCGCATTGCGTCCTTGCATCGACAATGACCCGGCGGAGATCATCATCATCGGGCACATCGTCTGGTTCCTCTTGATCTTCAGCAGCTTCACCCATTGGCAGCATCATTGGGCACATCGTCTGGTTCCTCTTGATCTTCACCAGCTCCCCCCGTTGCAGCATCACTGTATTCAGGGGGCACATAGTTGTCATCGTACTCTTCTTCTTCGCCGTCTTCCATCATAACCCCTATTTCTCCGTGCCTCGTCCAAACATTATAGTGTGGCATGAAACCCTTGTAAAGCAGGTGGGAGTGAAGGATTTTCCGGTTAGAGTAAGACCTCGTATTCCCACATTCAGTGCATGGACAACACATAAAACCATTCTGCTTGTTTGCCTCAGCCGCATCGAGAAACTCATGCACGCCCTTAATGTACTCGCGGGTGTGTCTGTCACCGTACATCCATTGCCGGTTCATCTGCGTGCATTATATATAATTAAGTGTCCAAATTAATAGAAGTTCATCATCACATTAAAACCAAAGTGCATACATAGTTCTCATCTAACAACATATAGCTCTCCAGAGCATCTAATTAATTAAACCATACATTGAAACTATGTAAAACATTTCAATGCGAAAACAAATGCGATCATAATCGCAACCAATGTAACAATTGATCCAACGGCATAATGATACCAAGCCTCGGTATGAATGGCATATTTTCTAATCTTTCTAATCTTCAAGCGCATTGCATCCATCTTGATCTTGTGATCATCGACGACATCCGCAACATGCAACTCCAATATCATCTTCTCCTCCTCAATTTTTTTATTTTTTCCTTCAACAAATTGTTTTCTTCTTCAACTAAATTTAACCTCTCGACAATAGGGTCGGTTGGCATTTCCGATTCACATACATCCTAGATAAATAAAATCTATGTCACGTTGGTCGGCATAATTTTCATAAACAATAAATGAACCAATAGTTATAAAGATAATATACATACCAAATCCGAATCATAGACAGGACGAAGGGCCGACGGGGGCGGATACCAAAACCATCGCACTATATAAGATGCAATAATAAATGTAAGAAAATGATACAAGTATCTATCTAAACATACAAGTAAGAATATTTTTCCTTTCAGAAAGAAGATAAGAACAAGAGGCTCACCACGGTGGTGTCGGTGATGAGATCGGCGCGGGTGATCGACGGCGGTGAAGACGGGGACGGGGCGTGACGGACCGCTAAATCTAGACAAATCTCGAGGAAAATGGAGCTTGGAGGTCGAGCTTCGAGAGGAGAAAGCTTAAGTAGTGTGGCTCGGGCATTCCATCGAACACCTCATGTGCATAGGAGGTGAGCTAGAGCACCACAAAGCCCTCTCCCCCTCGGCCAGAAAAAACAGAGCACTGTGCTCTGCTCCTGCGCGAGGGGGTATATATAGGCACCTCATTGGTCTCGGTTGATGACATGAACCGGGACTAAAGGGAAGCCTTTGGTCCCGGTTCAAGCCACCAACCGGGACCAATGGTGGTGGGCCAGGAGCGAGGCCCATTGGTCCTAGTTTGTCCCACCAATCGGGACCAAAAGGTCCAGACAAACCGGGACCAATGGCCCACGTGGCCCGGCCGGCCCCCTGGGCTCACGAACCGGGACCAATGCCCATATTGGTCCCGGTTCTAGACTGAACCGGGACTAATGGGCTGAGCCGGCCTGGACCATAGCCCTGTTTTCTACTAGTGATATGAAACAACTCTTCCCTCCTACATAATTACGGCTCCAAGTCCTCGACGATAAGCATCGCAATACACTTCATAATCCTTGCGTTGATCTGGCAGGATCAACATTGGCGATGTAATCAAGCGTATCTTCAACTCCTGGAAAGTGGCCTCACATTCCTCAGTCCAATTGAACTTGGTGTCCTTCTTTAACAACTCCGTCATTGGTTTTGCAATCTTTGAGAAATTCTCAATGAACCTCTAGTAGTATCCTGCGAGTCCAAGAAAACTCTGGATCTCTCCAACTGTCGTGGGAGCTTCCCAATTTGTCACGGTGACAACTTTGTTGGGGTCTACTGCTATTCCTTCTCCGGATATAACATGTCCAAGAAATACAACTTCCTTCAGCCAAAACCCACACTTGCTGAACTTGGCGTATAACTGATGTTCCCTGAGCTTCCCAAGTACCAAACGCAAATGTTCCTTATGTTCCTCTTCATTCTTCGAGTAGACCAGAATATCATCAATGAACACTACGACGAACTTATCCAAAAACTCCATAAACACTTTGTTCATCATGTTCATAAAGTAAGCAGGTGCGTTAGTCAGGCCAAATGACATAACGGTATACTCATATGGCCCATACCTTGTGGTAAAAGTTGTCTTAGGTATGTCCTGCTCTCGAATCTTCAACTGGTGATAACCTGATCGCAGATCAATCTTGGAAAACACCTTAGCTCCTTGCAGCTGGTCAAAAAAATCATTGATCATCGGTAGTGGGTACTTGTTCTTGATCGTTACTACATTTAATCCACGATAATCAACAACCATCCTTAATGATCCATCCTTTTTTCTACTAGAAGTACTGGTGATCCCCAAGGTGACGAGCTTGGGCGAATATATCCTTTACCCAGTAACTCCTTAATATGCTTCTTAATTTCCTATAAATCATGTGCGGGTATCCTGTACGGTCTCTTTGATATTGGCCCTGTGCCTGGCAAAAGCTCTATCAAAAACTCTATGTCTCTATCCAGTGGCATGCCTGGCAACTCTTCTGGAAATACATCAGAAAATTCCTTGACCACTGGTACTTCCTCCAGCACTACTCCTGATAAGCAATTTACTTGAGTCCTATTCAGCACATGACGGGATACATACTTGATCCTTCTTCCTTCTGGGGTGGTGAGTAAAATCGTCTTACTTGCGCAATCGATGTTTCCTCCATACATCGATAGCCAATCCATACCCAGAATCACATCCAAACCTTGTGATTCCAAAATTATCAGATCGGAGGGGAAAACATGCCTACCTATGGCCAATGGCATCTGAAAACATCCATGGCTTGCCATATACTCTGCTCCGGGTGAGGTTACTAACATGGGTCTCTTAAAAACTCTAGTGGGCAACTTATACTTATCCCCAAATCCCCTCGATATGTATGAATGAGATGCACCAGTATCAAAAAGAACGACTGCAGTAAATGACTTAACCAAAAACTTACAATTACTGCATCTGGCTGGGCTTCAATCTCCTCCACGTTAACGTGGTTCACTTGTCCCCTGTTGAAAGGGTTGGGCTTCTTCCCAGAGCTTCCATTGCCATTTCCATTCTTAGCTTCAGGACATTCATTGGCGTAATGTCTGGTCTTCTGACACTTGTAGCAAGTAACGTGGCTTAGATCCTTCTTGGCGGGTGTTGCCGGGTTGGAACGGTTATGTCCGCTACTTCCTCCATTACCATTGCCGTTCTTGGGCCCACTATGGTTATGCGAACTTCCTCCATTATGAGTGTGGCCTCCATGGTTATGAACAAGTCCTCCTGAGTTCGGGGTGAAACGGGGACTCTCCTGGGCTCCAGAATTATACTTCCCTTGTGCATACTTCCTCTTGCGGCTATCAATCTGCTGCCGCTTCCCTTCAAGCATGAGAGCTCTATCCACCAACTCCTGGTAGTTATTGAAATTTGCTACCATCAACTACATGCTTAGCTCATCATTCAGTCCCTCCAGAAACTTCTCCTTCTTAGCTGCATCTGTAGCAACGTCATTTGAGGCATAACGTGCTAACTTACTAAACTCATCCACATACTGGCCAACAGTGTGTCCTCCTTGGCGTAAGTTGCGAAACTCACGCTTCTTCATGGCCATAGCTCCTGCTGATACATGGGAAGTACGGAAGGCTTGCTGGAACTGATCCCATGTGACAGTGGCTATAGGATAAGTGATAGTGTAATTCTCCCACCATGAGGCTGTTTGTCCATCCAATTGGTGTGCGGGAAAATGCACCTTCTCAGCATATGTGCATCCTACAGTGGTTAACTCCCTTCCAATCCTGCGGAGCCAATCATCTGCAACTATCGGCTCGGTGCTACTAGAAAACACCGGCGGCTTCAACCTCGGAAAACGGGATAAGTTGTCAACTGGTGGTGGTGGTGGGTTGTTGTTGTTGTTGTTGTTGTTGTTGCCTTGGTTCTGAACTAACAGCTGCATTAGGGTATTCTGCTGCTGGATCAACTGAGTGAGCTCCAGTGGGAAAGCAAATCCGGGGTCATGTCTCGGAGGCATCTGATGGGTTTAGAGGGGAGAGATTAGAATAGAATGAGGTCTAATGAGAAAGCACTACCCATATGCACATGAGGAAAACACAATCATATCACTCAATCAATCAAGCAAGGGCATACAATCGGTCTAGAACTATCGTTACAAAGTGCTTGGACTATACTATTTACATGGTAGACTACTACTACTGTTTTGGTGGTCAACTAGAAATATTGATCAGTCGAAGACTCCATGACATCTGCTCCAGCTTCATCTACATAGTCATCATCGCTATCGTCGAGGTCCGAGTCGGTGTCATCGATGATGATGTAGTCCTCCGGGCAAATCTGCTTGGGTTCTTCGTCTCCTCCTCCTGGTGCGGGGTCTCCCATGAATACTCCTAGCTTCCTTTCCAGATCGTCATTCCGCTCCACTAGTATGACGATTTCCTCCTCATAATCTTCACGAGTAGCCTTAAGCTCCTTATGATAAATTTGTCCAATGCGTCCCATGGTGATGTGAGCTGCCATACTCTTTCCTAGACTCCAGGTTGGTGCATCGAAAGAAAACTCTGTGGGCTTAGTGACTGGTGTGAATGTCCTTCCTAGAACTTGAACTTGGATCATCCAGTGCTCCTCTTCTGGTAAAGTGGCATTGTAACTTGTAAGTCCCGGTGAAGCTTGGTATTCCAATGTTCAGGTACCTAGTGACTTCCTTCAAGTGTCTTCCAAAAGGTGCGTCTTCATCCGGTTGCGCAAACTTGTTCCTTGCGTCCGCCATCCTAAAGAGTAGAAAAGGAGAGGAGTTAGAAATGAGAAGAGAATAGTGATCTAGGGCTTTAGCTTAGTGGTCGTGTCCTACGGTCAGCGTGTGCTCTGATACCATCTTTGTAGCGACCAGACCTCAAATAGTCTAATCCCTATGTATTAGTGTCATCCCTGGATCGGCAATGCTGACACACACAGTACTTGAAGGATTTATAACAGAGTGGCAATCACACACTTATTACATCGAATGTCTCAAAAGAGAACTTATTACAATAAATATGGCTTAAGGCCATCTAACACGATAATAGCAGAAGGCTTGGAAGATAAAGTGAGTCCATCAACTCCAACGGCATTACTGAGTGAAAGACCACGACCTAAGGCTCCTTACTCGTCGTCTGAAAAGTCTGCAACATGATACGTTGCAGCCTGAAAACGGGTCAGCACATAGAATATGCTGGCAAGGTAACACAAGAGAGTAATGATAGAATAAAGCTATCACTATATGTATATATGGCTGGTGGAGGCTGTATGGTTGATATGTTTTTGCGTAAAGCCAATTTTTCCCTACTGCAAAGGAATAAATTTTATTTAACTATCATGGTAGTTGTTAAACATTGAGAAGGTTCACCCAAATCAATCCCAATTAAAAGTAATCATCATTAAACCCAAACAAAATTATATTAAGAGTGATGAGATCCACATGATAATCCAAGAACTAGATACTCAAGATGTCCATAACCGGGGACACGGCTAACCATTACAAAAAAATACACTTTCGTGATGATACGTGTTTGTCACAGTAGGTCACGTTTTTTGTCATGCATGTACATCCATGACGATTTTATGACAAAATCAAGATAGTCATACATGTGTTGTCGTAGAAGTGTTCCATGACATTACCAAAATTATCATCACGGAAGTGTCCACTTCCATGACGATAAATTGCGCGTCACAGAAGTGCTTTCGTCAAGGGTAACCGACATGTGGCATCCACCGTAACGGAACGCCGTTAAGCTATCGGGTTGGATTTTGGATTCGATAACCCGTTAACAGCCCTCACTAATGGGAAATTTCCACGTATAAAATTCTGATTGGCCGAAGGGAACACCTGTCAGCTCGTTAGTGGGCTAGATGTCACCCGTCCATTGGAGGAGACATGCCTATGATACGTCGACACGTGGCTGGGCCCAACAAAGGCTCATATAGGTTAAAAAGGCCGGCCTAGTCAAACGCTCGTAGAACTTAATCAGGTACTAGTGGGCCAGCCCAATAACGGCTTGCTTAATACAGGCCCATTTACGGCCCGAAGCCAGATCTGGCCCGTTAATTGTTCGCCCAATATTTGGGCCCATTTGCTACCCGAAGCCAGATCTGGCCCGTTAATTGTTCCTCGAATATTTGGGCCCAACTACAGCCCAGTGACTTTCGGCCTGTTAGAGGCCTGATGTAGACATGGGCCCATTTCAGCCCGGTGTGACTTTCGGCCTGGGAATGGTCCGTGCTGCCCATGGGCCATATATGGTCCGACGGGACATCGGGCCCACTAACGGCCTGTGCTAAAGGTGGCAACAGTTAAGCCTAGTGTGACTTTGGGCCTGTTAAAGGCCTGTCGCGTAATTCGACCCGTTGATGTCTGTGCTAAGCTTTCGGCCTCTTAAAGGCCCATGATATCAGTGGGCCAACTAAGGCCCGAGATATGTTTTGGCCTGGTAACGGCCCGTGAGCTAACTGGGCCCAAAATGGCCCGGTCTATATTTTGGCCTGCTGAAGGCCCATCAACGACTAGTGAAAATTGAGGCCCAACATGCATTTTGGCCTGCTAAAGGCCCGTGGTTTCATCTCGACCGTAACAGGCCAGTACAATATTCATCCTGTTAATGGCCCAACGCTACCTGGGCCAAACTAAGTGCTAGGTCGACAAAAGGCCCAACTAAATATAGGCCGGTGTAAGTTTGGGCCTGGCGCAATGTGTGAATGCCCCAATCATTCGGGCCCAAGAAAGACGCAGGCCGGCCCAATTGTGGTCCGCTAAAAACCTGGTCCGTTAGAGTCGAATGTTTCGGTCCGGTCGACTACATCTGATTTTTTTCAGATAGCGAATGATGGCAGTAACTAGTAGGAATTAAGAACAAACCTACTCTATACAATAAAGAAATTACGGCATAGTAACTAAGAATAAACCTACACTATACAATAAATGATTTAAGGTATATTACATCCACTGGGCATCGAAGTTCGCCACCAGTGATCATAAAGCGCACGAAGAAGCAGATTACAAAAACTGGGCACCATTGCAGCGTAACAAAATAATACTGAACCGAGACCACTTCCAAGACAGTTCAAGAAAGGTTAGCCTTGCGGGGGAACTGCTGCGCAAGCTGCTGAGCAAGGCTGTGAGACCGGCCTAGCATGTCGGTCATAGCTTCCAGGTGTAGCTGTTTAGCGATGAGGTTCTCATTGGTGTTCTCCCGCAATCTTTCTTAGAGATAGGACTTCAAGTCGAAGTTGAGTTGCAGAATGCCTTTCTGCTAGAACTTGGGACTGAAGAAGTCGAACTGATTCAGACAACGAATTCTGTGAGCTTGTCTGACTGTTAGTCTCAAGTAACTTGAACACTGCATCAAGACAAGACTTTGGGGTTGTCTCGCTATCTTCAAGATGTTTTGCCTTCTTTGCTGCAATATATGTTGGGTTTGTCTCACAGCCTTCAGCAGACTTGTGCATGCCATCAGGCATATCACCCTGAAACAAAGCAGAGAGATGACAGGTTTTGCACGTGTATAAACAAAGATGATAACTGTTCTGTCAATTCTATCCAATTTCAAATTAGAAAATAAAGAGTAAGTTCAAAATATCAATAGCATAATTTGGCATTGTTCATAATGCGGGGAGCTTCACCACACTACTGGATTACCATGTCAACATAACAAGCATAGATGAAGGGCAAAGAAAATCATTGTATCTATTTTGGATAATGTGCATGGCATGTTGTTCATATCATCAGCCACATCAGTAAGATAAAACAGGAGATGACAAGGTGCAAACGTGGGCTGCTTCACCACACACTGGATTATAGATCCACAAAACAAGCATACATATAGGGAGTATTAAGTAATGTGCATGGTATGAATAAGGAATTTGGTTTTACAAGTAAAACTTAGAACTTACGGTTCTTACGAACATGCATTTTGGTAGAAACAACAAACTAAACAGCAGTAAACGATAGGGAGTATGAGCAAATTAAACAACAGTTGAGGATAAAGGCTTTAGAAGGACTGACTTACATTAACAGTTAACACCGGCTTTATAATGCCCTTCTCCATGTCAAGGGAAGGATAACTCAAGAATTTCAGCACAGAATCTTCTTCATAAGCATTGCATGTACTCTACATTTTGTAGAGAGTAATTATAGATATGATAATACTGGAAGGGATAGAGGATAATGAAGATAAGATGCAAATTGATGCTACATAATCAACTACCAATCCCTGGAAGTACAAGCGTTACAGGACAAAATGTACTGACAAGAGCAATGGGCTACACTTCTGCACTAGCATTGTCTGTGTATTCTACTTGTTGGTAAGATTAAATATAGATCTGATCTTTTTTAGTAAATGGTGGGCGAGGGAGATAAGATGCAAAATGCTACAAAATGAACCAATCCCTCTTCCCATAATACAAGAGTGTTTTGAACACTGGTGTACTGTACAAAACGTTCTTATATTATGGGACGGGGGGAGTAGTTGTTAATGTAAGTACAGTGATAGACCACGTTCAGTCCTTACAAGAGGACTGCAGAGCTAAACCTCTTCAAAAGCATTGGGTTGATTCTAAATTTATGTAAGAGTCCATAAGGATCTTATAATGTCCACCAAATGGACGATTACGAGGCTAACATGTGCAGTGATGCTACATAATCAAACAGCTATGAAAGTAAGTATGGTCATACAGGGCAAGAGGTACTCACAAGAGCAATGCAGTGTGCAGTATAGTTGCGAGATTCTGTGGTCCCTTGAGAATGAATGTTCTTCTGCTAACAGTTTTCGTACAAGTGAGACATTAAGGTAAATGCAGAAATGTAGTTAAAATTGTGATGTGATATCATAGATAGTACCTTACGCTGTAGCCGATACCAATGTGTAACAAGATTATTCCAGTCACTGTCGAATAAATGTAGCACTGGAGACTTTACAGAAATTTCGTTCAGAGGCTTGCCATCGAGGTGCGCTTGCCTCAGGTAGGAACGATAATTCATCAACGAGTGCTTGAAAGAACCGTCATCACAATCCAGTTTGCTCCTCGCCTATTTAAAAGAATGAAATCTTGTGTCTTCTGTCAGCAGAAACATATGTAGTAATGATCATGAATAACATTAGTACATTACTTATGCGTAAGTTGCGGAGGAAGACTGAAAATTGTTCTGTGTCTGTGGTATAATCTTTCCATGAAGGAAAGATGCGCACAAAGTTCCTGACAACAACATAAGCTTCGTCTTCTAAACTGGGAAGAAATGGAACAGGGGTCTTATTTGCTGCAATTGGGGCTCTCTCTGGTTCGAAAAGGGATTTGGCAACTGGATCTGGTGTACTCTTTGCTGGAATGGGGGTTTTGTGTCGTATAGCTGGTGCTATGTCAACTGGCATAATCATACTGTTTGCTGCAGTTGGCGTCTGCTGAGTTGGGGCATCAGAAATGACCAGTGTAGTAGGGCTAGAGTCTGCTAGAGTTGGGGTATTTTGTGGGTCAGGTGATATTGCAACTACACCTAATGGGCTATTTGATTTATCAGGTGCCACTACCTTTTCCAAATACTTTGCTTGTGCTCCTCCACGATCAGCAATCGCCCTCTTCCTTTTGAACGTCTGATACACAAGAACAGCATTTGAATGGATAAATATGGTATGATGACAGATGGAATATGTACTGAAAATGGATAGGCAGGGCGTATTCACATACACGATGTGTAAACTAAGCTAATGGCAGTTCAACAAAGTAGAAGCAATGCAAAGCATCAGTTGCAAGATATGTGCGAGCAATGTAACCTTGGAAAGTTAGAGCAAGTACCTTGATGGGTGAATAAGATAGGGCATCTTCCTCTGACTCCTCCACTAGGGAGCTACATTGACTTAGGTCTCCCTCTAGCTCAGAATCACTGTTAGGATCATATTCTGAGCATGAATCTGTAGGTGGAGAGCGTTTGCATTGCATTGCATCCAGACTTGATTTCAGTCCCTTAATGCCAAGTTTGACAGCCATGGCATTGTTCTGCTTTATTCTTTTCATGCGCGCAAGCTCATAATCATTATGATGCTGTTCAGAATCTGAGATTCATGAAAACATAAAAAGTAGTCAGATTATCTATGGAATGCATTGCGGATTCAACTCGGAGAGTGTCTCCCTATAAACCCCTGCATATGCAAAGTTCACCTCCCCAACCGTGCTGACCAGACCACACACAGAAATACAAACCCCTTATGTCTCTATAACAGGCAGGCACACATTTCAAAACTGAAGTAGGAACATTAGAATCATATGAAATTCGTATTTGAACAAATAAACTAAGCAATTATGAGTGGCGTAATGTTTAGCTTCAAGGGTGGAGTGTTGGTAGTGCGACACAAAGCAAGTAGGCAGATTGTATTCCATGTAAAAGATCGAAACCTATGTAAAAGCTGGAAATGACACTTTCTTTCTATACAATGCAGTGTTCGTTACCCACACATGATGGAAGAGATCACATAGAGAAATACTATTCACTCATGTCTATGGTTCCAGTATTTAGAAACAGGGTGGTCCACCCTAAAAGAATATTGACAACAAATATGACAAGGCAAGCATAGATGTAGTGAATCAATCATTTACTTGTGAGCTTACTAGGACAAGTATGCAGAATTGTAACTGCAGTAAGAGACCGTCCAAAATCTGAATGAAGAAGTTTGTCTAGCACTTATTGTTTGCAACTAATCGACGTGAATAATTGGATATTATATTGAATGAGTAAGAAAGACAAGTAAAATTGTCAACAAACCTGGCTTGCAGTAGTAATCTGGGTCAATGTCACTACGACCAACAATCCAAAATGACTAGTTTCTGTTCCGAGGGCCGGAATTTTGAAAACCCTGTGAACTTTAGAGGTACTAAAGATTACCGAAATACATCTGAACCATTAAGTGTAGGTAGCACTGAGCACACAACAAACCCTAATGACAGTCCTGCCTAATGAGTAATGAATCAATTAGAAAATGGGTGATGAGGAGTGGCTGCTGAGTGTTGAGGACGTATCTCAGGATAAATCGGGTTGGCTTGGTGGGTGCTGCACGCCTGAGCCCTGAACGGACTGGGAAGGTAGGCACGGCGGCGCGCCCGGGCAGCGGTGACGCTGTTGGGCGAGCGGCTCCTGGCCTCCTGTTAGTCCGGCGTCTCCTCCTAGAGTCATGCCGTCCGGGGACGGCAAGTCGCCGGCGAGGCAGGCGGCTGGGGGCGAGTAGAGATCGGAAGCGCGCAGCAGAACAGAGGGGAATCGGGGCCTGGGACGACCCAAAATCCCAGGGTGGGCCGGCCCATCGTGGGCACCCTGTAGAGATACACACCCGAGCGGCGAACATGCATTTTCGAAACTAATTTAGGAACATTTAGCTGACCAATTAAACAACTCTGTTTTAATAATATCAGATTCGTATTTGAACAACTAAGCTTGTTTAGCTTGATGGGTGGAGCAGTGTTATTATGACACGAAGCACGTATTCTGATCGTATAGTGATCATAAAAGGGGGAAACTCTAAGCATATTTTTTTAGCAAAAGAGGGTTTCCCCTCCGATTTCTATTAAAGAAACCACCACGGAACCAACATGATCAATTAAACCCTAAGCATGATCAATTAAACCGTATTATGGCTGTGCCATGGCAGATTTGAAGCTGCAAACCGGAGAAATGATATTTAGCATCCATTGTTTGCTTCGAACTAAGAACTAAATTCTAAGAGCTGAAAAGAAAGTAGAGTAACCAAGTTAAGATCTATTTTCTGGTTGAGATCAAAAAGTTGAGGAGATATGAAGTACCACCTCTCTTGCGGCGCCGTGTAGGCATCGGGGTGCGATGGCTGTCGGTGGCGTTGAAGCAGATCTGCGACGGTAGACGGGTGCATCGGGGGATAAGTCCCGTTGCGGTGGAAGAGAAGGTCGTGTGAGCGGCCCCGGCAAAGAGGACGACGGCGCCGATGAAGCGAGAGGACGCGATGCAAGGCTATTGGTCCGTCGCCATGGATGAGAAACGTCCATCTCTAGCAGTGGACGACGCGGTCTTGGTAGGCGCTCCGGCATGGTGGAGGACGGTGGCGATGGATGTGGTGGAGGACGGCGGCGATGGATGGGGTTGGCGGACGGAGGCTGGTGTGGGGATGGGGTGTTCTAGCGCGGACGGTGTATGAATGGGAAAATGGAGGGAGAGGTACGGGGAACCATGTTTTTGGGACGCGCCTGTCTGAAATATGGGAAAGTTACGAACTTAGCCCCCGTTTAAAATTTGGACGTCTCGTCGGTTGGGGATAGGACGGTAATCTCGCATCTCGCCAATATTTGCCCAGAGCGATTTCGGGCGAGGAGAGGGTGGTTGGCGCCCATGGTTGGCGCCCACGGTGTATGAACGGGGCTGACAGGTAGGGCGGTTGTGTCACGTCTGAGTGAAGTTACAAACCTGCCCCTATTGAAAATATTTGCCTACATCGATTTCGGCCGAGTCGAGTTTGTTTTGCCGCCCACCGTGTATGAATGGGGAATGGAGGGAGAAACAGAGGTCTTTCGGACGAGCTTGAATCAAATGAGTTTTGCCGCCCATGTTTGACGCCCACCGTGTCGGAATGGGCTCAGAGGCGGTCGTGTCACGTCTAATTGAAGTTACTAACCTACCCCTATTTAGAGCAGTGGAAATCGGGCCGATGGATTGTCCGTGTAATGGGTAGACAGTAATTTCCATCTCCCAAACACTTGGCTTCGGGCAGCCGACGTGGGAGTGGACATTTTGCTGCTTCTTTCGAATTTTGGGACAATAAGCATCCACGTTTACCCTGGCAACTAAATTCGAATCCATTTTGTATTCCTATATGAATCTTTATAAATCATTCTATGTGTTTTTATATATCTTCAAAAGGACGACAAAGATGTATTCCACTGTCATATATGAATATGGTTTACAAATGCCGATACTCAAATTCAGAAACTAGAATCCAGTTTAAGGTGAATTCGAATATTTGGAACACTTCATGTCCAACTCAAATGTCACACGCAGCATAATGTGTACTCCCATTTAGATATGTACACAAGCGATGTATCAAGATTCAAATACCGAGTCAATCAACCAAGAATGTACAGAACTAACAGACATATAAACACTTATAGAGTATATGGATCAATAATATCAACTAACATACATAAGCCAGGCCGCTGTACTTTTTTTTGGCTACAACAGCATCCTTTTTTTAGCCAGCATCTTGGCCCTTTCCGATGCGTGCCACTTATGGTCCATCTATACTACTACTATTGCTTGAATGCACATTCAGCCCGATTGGCATATTTGTAGGTCTGGCACAGCAATCCAAATGAAATGTCTCCGAGTCTTATCAATTAATACAGACTTGTGCTCAAATAAAATTACAAACCAAAAAACAAAAAAACAATTATTACATGATCTCTAAAACAAATGGTTTGATTGATTACATGAACAGACAACACAAAGGTTATTCAACTATGGAAAGAACATTTCACCTATGATTTACCAAGTAGGAATTTAATTTCCTTTTTTCCTTCAGGACCTTAACAATCTGGTCAGTCTCAGCTTGCTTCGTTTTGAAATCCACCAAATATTTAATGGTTGTCTTGAGTACTGCTTGTGATTGTGCTGTTTGCTTCCTCAACATGTCAACTTCATCTCTAAGTGCAGAAGCAGAATCTCTTTCTACCACTAGTTTAGCCTCTAGAGCATCAGCAGTTGGCAATTCATAATGCACGATTGGGCCGGTGCCACTGCTGTGGGATGATGCAACGTCCATGGGGACCTCGCTCTTTGATCTTGGGCTAACCTGTTTTGCCATTAAAGTTCCGATTGGATTCAGAAAAGTTGAAGTTAGCAAAACATCTCAACTGGGAGTTATAACAGCAAACCAGTTAAACAACAAGGAATTAAAGAGTTTCAATTGGATGCTGAAAAGTAGTTATTAACATCATTGTAACCCGATGTTGCAGCAGCAAAGCAGTTAAACAAACAAGTAGATATTTAAGTTAAGGCAAACAGGTAATTCTTAACAGTAAGTATCAAACACATAGATAGGCGCAGTCTACAATATGATTAACAGGCTGTGCCATTATGTAATCAGTAGCAAACTAAATTAAGCCAAGCAACATAATTGAACAATTTTGCAATAAGTGGCTAACTAAAATTCCGAGAAGCAGGTAACTGAACTTACGCTAGTTCTTTGTACAGGCACACTGCAACTTCTTTTTCGCTTACAAGGTTGTACGAAGGAGTCCATGGCATCAATTGCTTGGATACGCAGTCCCAATACTTCTTTCTTCCCACACTGCATGGGTAAGTCGAATGGTTAATCTGGTAAGATGGTGCGTCCTTGATATGTTATATGAGGACGTGTAGTCAGACTAGTTGTAGCCAAACACATCACACTGGCTTTTACTGTATATTTCATGCGATTACTTTTGGCATATCGAGATCTAAGCAATCTACAATAGGATGAAAAGACTGGCATCCTTCACATTATTGGCGAACTCAGTTCATAGAAACAAGCAATTCAACCATTCTGTGGGTAAATCAAAAGCGCCACTGGAATATTTTTCACTATCCAATCATACACGCAAAAAGGGGCGACGCCACCATAGGGGCTGGTATGGGCGGCCGCCTCAGGTGGCTGGAAAGTGTGCACCTAGTTTGAGTCGTCCAGGTTGGCCCATGCTAGTTTTGTTCGTCCCAACGCACGAGCAGGCAATGTAAAAAATGAAGAAAAATGTTTCAATTTGGATGGGCCAATAACATAAGTGCAAGGCAGGCCCTATAGCAGGCTCGCGGCCCAAACGAGCGCCTCCCATATCGATCGACAGCAGGAAAAATCCCAATTCATTCGCTCCAGCCTCCAGTCTGGTTCGCTCCTAACCTAGCCGCCGCTGGACAGACCGACACAGCACTTCCTCGCGCCCTCGTTGGAGGGCGGTCGCCGGGCTTCAAGCGAACGGAAGGACAAGAAGATGAAGATCCAACCCTGGGTGTAGCCTGCGTGGGAGGCAGCGGCGGCAGCACGGGCATGGCATCGAGCTTGCGCAAACGGACAGTCGCAGCTTGCAAGAGTAGCATGCGCAACGAGCAGGTACATCACATCCCTGATTATATCTAATTCAACTCTTCAATTTCTGGCCAATAGTTAAACCTGACGGTGTTGTAAAACTGCTTGTATGTAGGGAATCTATGAGAAAATGAAACCAATTTCTACTTATTTTATAACTCCCCCAATCAATACTGAACTGACTGAATCTGATGTATCTAATCAAGTTTCCAGGTGCAAACATACAAGCTCATGTTGTTCTTGAGCCTGAAGTGTCTAATGAACAGACTGCTAATGAAGGATTTGATGCAAACATTTTACATGCTCCTGGTGATGAACATATAGTGTCTAATGAGGGATCTAATGCAAGCATTTTGCAAGCTCATTGAAGGATTTAGTGTCTAATGATGATCTACTATGTTGAGAGAGACAGAGATTTGCAGGCATTGATGACAAGCAAATTATAGTGCATTTTCATAGCTTGAGGAAACGTCGAGGCCATCTACCAGAAAGTCCCCGTATCATGACAACATAGCATAAATACTTTTCTAATCTGTTGTTTGAAACTATTGGCATACTTGTGCAGGATAGATATATTGATATGCAGTTTGCGCACTGGTTATACGTGCAATTACACTTCGATATTTTCAGCCAGAGAACGAATAATTCAAGCAGGTACAGACCATGTTTGTAGTCCTTGTACACCATGTTGCATTTTGTGTTTTTTGGTGCTTGCATCATTTAGTGTTTATAATCTGAACTACTTTGGATCATTAGCTGGTTTTCAAAGTGCATGTAGCTTCACATTTCTCAAGTTATGTTGATTTCCGGAGTGCAAGTGCCTTCGTATTTTTTAAGTTAAATGTTCGCCCCTGGTAACTTGAATTCGTGGATCAGCCACTGCACACAAATCATACACGAATGCCAGTACGAATTAAATGAAATGCAGGGACTTACGCTAGCTCGTTGTACAGGCTCACTGCAGCTCTGCTTGCGCTTGGGATGTTCCATGTACAAGTCCATGTTACCACTTGCTTGGATGTGCAGGCCTTGTGCTCCTTGCATCCCCCTCTGCATTTTTGACACGGCGAATGGTTGATCAAATAAGAGGAATCGACCTTGATGTTGTACCGGAGGACAGATACTTACAAGGTTATACGGGTGTGCAGGATGTGTACCAGATCCCGTAGCGCCGTCATGCTTCGCTAAAAAATGGATTTGCTTGTTTCAGATGATATCTCCAGAAGAAATAAGAGTTAAAGTCAGAGTTGCATAGGCGTGTAAGCTAAGAGAGCAGTGAAAGGATATCCAAACATCGTCGGAACAGTGCACAAGGGAGTGATGTGTGGATACCTAGTTCGGGCCGGCGTTTGGGCATGCTCGCCTAGCTAGAGTGCGGGTCACTTCAGAGCCGTTGAGGGTGATGCGCTGGCGTTGGCTGGCCGCGCACGGATGCAGATCTTGAGTGGCAGCGGAGCGCTACGATGCGGTGGACGAGACCGTTGGTGAAGCCCCAACGGCCTCGGGGGCGGAGGTGCGACGATGTGCTCGGTGAAGTAGCCCCGGTGAGCTGGGAGACGGCGTCGGTGAAGCGCACCTGATGCGGTGGAACTCGGTGTCTGTGAGGCACGTCGGTTGCGGCGGCCGACGTTGTCGGTGGACCACCCGGTGCGGTGGACGAGGGCGTAGATGAGGTAGCTCCGGTGCGGTGGTGAAGCGCGACCGTCGTCTTCGTCGTCGTCGTCCGGCACAGAGGTGGGGAACGGTGGGGAAAGAGACGAGACGAGGGGCGATTCGAGGGTTGGCGGCGAATTAGGGATTTGAGCAATCTGGGCGCGGAAGGGGACGGTGGAGAAGAGAGATTTTGCAGGGCTGGAATTGGGGCCGCCAGATATTTCAATCCGAAACGTGGAAGCGCGAACTTATATTGTCGTCGTCCTTTTTTGGGGGGAGGGGGTGGTGGCTGGGTGCTACGCGTCCGTCCGACACACGCGACCACCCCGACAGGACTATGCTTCGGTGCCTTAAGGCACCTGCCTTTGTGTCCATGACATGTGGGCCCAACAGGTGCTGGCCCACATGTCAGTGACCCAAAGGCAGTTGCCTTTAAGGCACCGAAGCAGCGTCCACCCCGACACGACCCTGGTCTGCCTGGTGCGCCTACATTTGAGAATGCAAACGAATCTTCTTTCATTTGCAAACGAATCTGTATGTATTACCATGCCCGTGTTTTCCTTGCAATAATTAGTCATTCGAAACGAGATACTCCATCCGTTCACTTTTGTAAGTCGTTTCAGACAACTTAAAATGAATTGTTTTGCACATTGTCTGAAATGTCTTCAAGGTCTTATAAAAGTGAACAGAGGGAGTACTATAAATTAATTAATGAGGAGTTATTTGAAAAAAATCGAAACGGTACCCACGCTAACGTGGATTAGAGTGTGTGTCACATAATTAGTTATTTGAATTAGAGTGTGTGTCACGTAGTTAGTTATTTGAATTAGAGTGTGTGTCACGTAGCGATCTCCAATTCTAACGTGGATTTCGCATTTCACTGTATCCATGCTACTTTTTTAATACAAATTCATATGTATATGATGAACACCATGGTAGTGAGAAAACTTTTGGATGGATTCAAACATATGACCTACAAAATAGCACAACAAACTAAGTCAATGTCAACTTTTCGAAACTTAGTATGGCACGAATTCGAAATAATTACCCGTATGCCTGGTCCTCGGTTCAAATCTTACAATGTACACCGAATTGAAACATCGATATTAAGTCTCGTACTATGTACATTCAAATGTTGTTTTTAGCCCCCCCCCCCCGCACAAACGCTACATACTTCCTGTATCGGTCAATCTTCCTCTCCTAACCACCTTAGGAAGCTATCGGTTTCCAACACACGTTCATTCTTTCTCTCCATGTTTCGATCTCTAAGTCTCTCAACTACACAACCCCTTTTTCCACTCTGTTACCAAATGTATTTACCTCACACACCCGCCATTGCACCCCATGCCGAGCTCTCTCTCTCCCCCCTCTCCCTCTCACCCTCTCGCGCTAAATACATGCATTGCCTATCTAGCCCCCCCCCAACCTCTCGTGTGCACGCACGCACGTTGTATATCTAGGTCACTCCCTCGAGACTGTCTCACTCTTTCTTCCGCACGGCGGGCCACACTCGCTCAATCTCGCTCTCTTTATCTGAGTCTCGTTTAACCTCGTTTTCTTTCACACACAAATGATATATCTCCCTGTTCGGGCCTCGATCGACACACTCTATACTCTCTCACGCAGATTGTCTATCTAGGTCAGTCCATCCAAGCCGCCGCCACTCTTTCGACCTCATGGTGGGCCACGCTCACTCAATCTCTCTCTCTCTCTCTCTCTCTCTCTCTCTCTCTCTCCGTATGTCTCGATTGACCTCGCTCTTTCTCGGACAAAAACGATATATCACCATGTTTGAGCCCAATTCGACCTATTCACATTGTATACTCTCTCACGCACATCGTCTATCTAGGTCACACTCTCCAACCCGTCTCACTCTTTCGATCGCACGGCGACCCTATGTGATCGGTTGACCTTGCTTCCTCCCATGCACAAAATATATCTACACGTCTGTGACTGGATCATCTCTCAAGCTCTATCTTACAGCCCTCACCCTTGCCAAAAAGCTCAATCGGACAATTTCTCTAGAGCATATATATTTGTTCAATGAATATCAGACCACACTTTGTCTCTCTATCTATATGTCTCACAATTGACCTCTCTTTCTCACACCATATCTTCCACGCGTTGAAGCTACTACCTCTCCATCCCTCGCAAAGCCGGAGCTATTTACATTGCAAGGGGCACTCCAACCTTGGATTAATTTGTGTAGGCATTTATTCCGGTCGGTTTAGATTATATTTTCGTAGCATTCGGCCCACAACTACTCCAAACACCGTTGCAACCCACGCAACTCCCCTAGTTGATTTCCCTCTGGCTCGGTCATCGCTCTCTCGCACGTCCTTTCTCGCATTCAACGTTGCACCATGGTATTATTGAAAAAACAATGTTGTTCTCTTTAATTATTATAAATAAGCTACAAAACTACACACCGATAGTCCACTTGGAATGGAACAAATTTCGACCCACAAATTAAAGTGCTACAAACTACACACCGAGGGGCCCACATGTCATGAAACAAATTTGGACCCATATACAAATTAAAAAATAAAGGACGAGGATCGAACATGCGACCGGGCCTTCAAGCCGCACGTCAATAGGCAACATACGTAGAATAGCAATGTTTGTTGTACCCCCTTTGTTCACATAATGTTTTTATATTACCACAGCCCTAATTAATGGATAACATGTAATATTATTTTTAGTACTATTCGCCTTCACTTACTGGTGGGTTCCATGTGTGCTCTCTCTCTCTCCTCCCTTCTGCGTTTAGACGCACGGGCAAACAGGAAGAACTCGCGGGCGATGTTGCGTTGACCATATCTGGACGCGTTCACAAGTCACGGCACCAGTTTCACGTACTAGCAGCACTAGTCAGTGTGTACGTGCAATGCACGTTAATTTGGAAGTATATTAAGTGCATGCGGATATTAACTACTAGGATATTATTTGCGTGTTGTCATGTGATTAGCACTATTTTTGGCATGAAATTAACTGCACGCTAAACGTGTTGAGCACTCGACATTGAAGCAGTCTAGGTCGTTGGATGACAAGGAATACATGTGGGTTGATGACGTTTTATATTTAATTTGATACGGCTCTAGCAGAACATTCAATCGATCAAACCATACATTTCGTTCAGTCTGACTCCGACTTTAAATTATACGACGATCGATATAAAATAAACGAAATGATAAACGTTCGGATTTTAAGCATGGCAATCCGAACGTTTTCATGGCAAATTTAGATTACGCGGCGGCGGCGGGGGCGTCTCGCGGTGGGAAGCGGCTCCTCTGCCGTGCTCTGTGTGTCGTCGGGCCACTGACCGACGGCGACGGCGGCGTCTTGCACCGTTGTTGGCGTACTCCTGGATGTTGGCCTAGCTTCAAGGAAGGCCAAAATGTTCTGGACTTCGGAGCGAGTCAACTGGCGGGAGGAGGCGACTAGCGTTGGTGCAAGGAAGCGGTCGACGGCGGCCATCCATGCCACTGAGGGGGGCACTGGCACCCGCGCGGGGACAGGCGCTGTCAACGGCGCGGCGGAGACATTCGTGTGCACGGGCACCAGCACGGGCGCTCACGTCAGTGCACGCGCAGGCTCATGCGCTGGCAGGTGCACGAGCACCAGCATGGGCGTGCGCGTCAGTGCACACGCAGGCGCATGTGCTGGCAGGTGCACGGGCGCGTGAAAGTCGGCGGGGACCTTGTGGAACCCCGTGGCATCAAGCTCGGCGACAATGTTGCGGCTCCCAGCCCATCAATGCCACGGGGTTGGGCGCTGGCACAGTCGGGGCGTCGGGAGCCGGAACGGGAGCGGGGACAGGCGCGGCGTCTTCCCGCAAGGCCAGTTCAAGCTCGTCCAAAGCGCCTTATGTTCTTGAGACTCTGGTTGGGTGTCTTCCTCATGAAACTGAACACTAAGGGCAGACCATCGGATGCGGCATGGCGTATGTTTAGGTCAGGCTAGTTGGAGGTAGACGACAGGAGAATCAGAGAGGAAGAGAGAGGATTGTAGCGATACCGGGTAGTGCGGGGTTGATTTTAAACTGCGGCGCCGACGACATTAAAACTGGAGCAGTTGGGAGGACGGTGGGCGGCGGAGCCTGGTCAAAGGGGCTCACCTCTCGGTGAGTCTGCACAGCGGTCGTGCTCGCACGCCTCCCTGACAGCCGGCGCAGCGGTCTGCTCGCACGCCTCCCGTCGACTCACACGCTTGCTCGGACGGCACCTGCCGATGAGAAGCGGGACTCGTGGCGGCACGTAAACGCCCACAGTTTCAATAGTGAAAGCGTTCGCCTTAACGTGACAGGTCTTTGTTCCAAAATACCTTGGCTCTTCATTTGTGCAACTTGTCATAAGCAGCTTGTCTCAAATTGAAGAAAAAACTTACGAAGTAATATTTGTGCCATATCACGTGACCATGCTCAGTTCAAGAATTTAATGCTCACTTTTGGATTTTCTGAAATTTAAGATCCAGGATTCGAAACAATATCATAACCTGCATCATGCAATAAATTTTCAAGCCGTACATCTGTCCTGTTGTATTTCTTAAGAAAGGATTTGGTCAAACATTTTGCTTAGTTAGACTTCAGACAAGTTATATATGCAGAATAAAAGGATAATCCCTCCGTACCAGTGCATTGCCTGATATATTAACTCAAGTACTAGGCACGAACAAACGGGCTCAATTCTGTGCTCATCCTAGTGTAGTAGTAGTAGTAGTAGTAGTAGTAGTACTAGGCAATGCAGTTGACGGGTGACCTTGACGAGCGGCGACTGAGGAAATTGAACCGTGCTCGGCACGGTAGCTAACGTTGTCTAGTTACTAAAGCATCCCTCCGTTGTTCATCGGTAGTCATTATGGACCGGGGACATGAGGGGAATTTCCTAGGGCTGGAATTCTGGCCGCCAGATATTTCAACTTGAAACGCTGAGGCTCGACTGGTTGGGGTTGCCTAATGTGCGTACCACGCACGCCACCGAAGGACACGAGCCCGGGTTTTTTTTAGGATCAACACGAGCCAAGGTCTGGCTGGTACGCCGTTGGGTCCTACCATTCGAGAATACGAAAGGAACCTTTTAAATTGCCAAACGAATTTATGTGTATTACAATACCCGTATTTTCCTTGCAAATACTAATCTCAACGTGGTAATTGATTTATGACGAGTTGTTGAATTAGAGTGAGTTTGTGATATAGTGATCTCAATGTGGATTTCACATTTCATGGTATCCCTAGTAAGTTTTCCAATGAAAATTCAAATTTAAAAGATGAACAATATGGAGGTGAGAGAACTTTGTATGTATCAAGCATATGACCACACACACACACACAGAGACACACACGCACGAACACAACAACAATCCAATAAGTATAGTGCATCTATTTTTCCAAACCATGCATGTATGACACGAATTCAAAAGTACTGCTTCTATTCCTAAAAATTAGTCTTTTACAGAGTTCAACAAGTGACTACATACGGAGCAAAATGAGTGAATCTAGACTCTAAAATATGTCTATATACATCTGTATGTGCCAGTCCATCTGAAGCCTCTAAAAAGACTAATATTTAGGAATGAAGGGAGTAAAATGTAAGACATCCATGGTCCTCAGTTCAATATTTAAAATGAACATGAAAATGAAACATGGATATTAAGTCTAGTACTACAGTACATGCAAATGTTGTGTTTAGGCGGAGCTATGATTGTCGGGGGTCAACCCCTCGACCTTAGATAAAATTGTGGAGCTCTGTTTAGGGTTGTTTAGATTATATTTTTTCCCACCCTCCCAACCACCGATTGTTTGTGCACCCCCCACCGCTCCTCCCCGAGAGAATATCATGTGCCCCCATACCTTAGATGCTATATGCCGATGCGAGTTGCTTGGAGCTTGTAGATCTGAGATATAGCAGCTCACATGATGTGTCTTAATATTTTTGCAGGAAACCTTGATGAGTTTGAGAATTGCACACAATTTGTACAAAAACTACTTAGATGCCCTTTGACCCCATATCCAACGACCTCGAAGCTCGTATCACTGTAGCATCTAAGATGAAGGAGGACATCATATTCTCCTGTATGTAAGAATATCATGTGCTACCACACATTAGATGCTTTGGTGATACAAGCTCTTCAGAGGTGTTGGATTTGTTACCCAACACCTCCTCGGTGGTTCGAATGGTTTTTTGCAGAAAAGCCCCAAAAGAGTTTGTCCACTGCTTACAAGCACAAAGACTGCTCAGATGCCATTGGATCTCAGATCAAACGACCTCCAAGCTCGTATCACTGTAGCATCCAAGCTGCGATAGCACCTTATGTTTTCTCGCACGGGAGAGTATGAGGTGCTCCTGCACCGTAGATTCTATGGTGATACGAGTTCACTGAGATCTAACGGCCCACAGTAGGAGGTTTGAATGTTTTTGCAATATACGGTTGATAGAGTTTGGGAAATGCGCAGGAAGTACAAGTACTACGCATGTGCCATCTGATCGCTGATCATACGACCTAGATGCTCATATCACCGTAGCGGGTAATTAAGCTACGGGGAGCACCTAATATGAGCACCGGGGAGCCGTTGGATCGAAGATGCAGTGGCACACACGAGGCCTGAATGTTTTATTTGCAAAAAAACCTTTGGAGAGTTTGGAAATTGCGCATAATTACAAAGACTACTCCCAAGCCATTGGATCTCACTTCCAACGGTGTAAAAACTCGTATCACCATAGTATCTAAGCTGCGTGGTGGATGTGATATTCTATGCTGCTATCATTTTTGTTCGTAAACTTGAAAAAAACGTGTAACTCGTGACGTTACTTGTCTAACCGCGCAAAGTTTTTGTTCAAAAAAAACCATCCTACACTGAAATATCGGAACAACACATGGGGTTCCCACTTGTCATTAATCAAATTTGGACCTAAAACTAACAAATCTGAAAGACGAGATTCGAACTGGCAACCTGGACTACAAAGCGTAAGTCGATAGCCTGAAAAAATGAACGGTTGTTGGCTTTGTCCCATAACTTGATTTTATACAGTACTTGCGTTGAGTAGAGTAGAGGGAGTGCCTCGTCAACACGTGCATGACCGTTGTCTCACTTACTGGTGGGTCCCAGGTATGTGATCTCAATCTCTCTTCTCTCCATCGTCTAACCTTTGCACAGGCACACACGAAGAGCAGCGCTAGCTTGCCGTGGTGTTATTACAACTAAAAAAAGCTTGGAAAATAGAAGAATCGCCTAGAACAAGAGACGTTGTGGCTGGTCAAGACGGAGCTAACCACATCTATCCTCCGTGCCACGTTTGCATGATGAAGCTGTGTGGCTAGTGGGGTGTTTTCGACCGACTGGCTGGGTCCCGAGGTCGAACCATAGGTACTACGTCTGATACAGTATATTTTTACACGCACATTTTTCCTCCGTGCCGAGACGTGGCACACCCTACCACGTGGTTTCGGGGTCCTCCCGGGTGGTGCACGCATATATTCTTCCTGGCATGGGACGCCCTACCGCGCGTTTTCTGGGTCCTCCTCGATCGTAGCGCCGAAGCAAGTAAATGAGTTGTCAAATCATAAAAGACCACCTTTCCCGCCGAGTACATCAGTGAAGCACGGTGGCTAGCTAGTTGGGCTAGTTCGACCGATTAGCTAGGCCACCGCCACATTTGTTTTTTCACCCCTTTTTTTATCTACTTGCCGGCAGGTAAATTTAAATATCCACCGCGGCGTTGCTGTGGTGTTTGGGTGCAGCAGGATTTTTAATTTTTTGATTGACGGGAGCAGGCGCGGCATGATTTTTAATTTTTTGATTGACGAGAGCAGGCGCGGCAGCAATTAGTCATGATGACTCCGTCTGTAAAAACCCACTGCTCCCTGTTGTGAGAAGTCGTCGACTGGTGTTTTACCATGGTGAAAACCAAAAGATTCCCCGCTCCCTCCGCCTTCCCATAGATTGCATTGCCTTTCAGTCGTTTCGCCCCCTTTGCTTCCTCTCCCCGTTGCTTCTACCTGGTGCCATGGCGGCGCAGCAGATCACAGAGTCTGAGGTGAGGCGCCTGACACTGGCTCCTGTCAACCGGGAGCGGGCTCTGCGGGCGGTTGCACCCTGCATCACCAACGTCATGTGCCTGGAGAAGCAGAGGGACTTCGGTGGTGTTTAGGCGCCCTCTGCATGGGCGTGTCCATGTCTCGGCGCAACATGACCGTTGGATCAAACTCAGACGATGCAGATCAGTCACTGTAGCACAAAGCATGTGGGTGTGTTTGGTTGCATTCTCATCTCAATATAGTTGTTTCCTCTTCGTGTATTTTTGTCAACCTACTAGTGTGGACTCATGCACTCTACCAAACACCCAAAAGTGGGTCGAGAAGGAAACTTTTGCTCCCATCTCGTGCACCCTTCATACACCCTGCCTAACACTATTCGTGCTTCATATGGTTCATGTTTCATGGAGTACTGTAGCACCGTAATCTCCATGTGCTGTGAACCTAGTTCTGTTAACATTGATCTCATCGTTCATTCTCGACCGGACAGTCAAAAAAGCGGTACTATGTTACATATAGGAGTAGTTGACATGCGCACAACATCATTTGTTATCGTCATATCTTACTACACTAGCAACAAGATTGTGTAGTACTGACGTATGAACCACTGCACATGCCTAGTAGTAGGAGCACCGTGTATGTTCAAGTGGCTGCCGTGTTTCACACTCCTCTGTCATAAGAGTGGAAACGCTTGCTGTAATCATTTTTTTCTTCAAAAAAACAGTGGACACGCTCTACCATGCGGATCCTCCTCCAGCCATGAACTAAATTACTCACTTTCCCTGACATGTGGGACAGCTAACACCTAGGTCCACCAGCCATGCACTAAATTACTCCGTAGTAGAGTGACGGTAGACTACCCCGATCGAACCACCACAGTAATGCCCAATGAGCCGTCAAATCACAAAACCCCCTCCTTTCCAGTAGTAAGTTGGACGGACAAAGCAACCATCATTTCACTCTTCTCTCTCAGCTTCCTCTCTTGAAGAAAACCCCCACTTGCTTCGCTTCTCCCTCATCTCGTTCCTCCTTTCACTCTTCTCTCTCAGCTTCCTCTCTTGGATGGATGCCAGAGCACCGGCCAATGTGATGTCTATGGCTCTAGCCAAAACCGTCGAGGCTCATGGTACGAACAAGCGCAAGCACCCTGCCGAGACTACCGCAGACAAGCTCAAAGTCATCGCCCTGTCCAAGCCCCCCTCTCCGGGATCCCTCATTAAGCAAGTCCAGGTAATATCTCTTGTTGACGATCTTTTTCTTGATCTTGATCGTGTTTTTTCATCTAACATGCAGTACTAGTACTGGTAGTACAACTTTCTGGGTGATCTTGCATGTGATTTTAGTGTGCCAAATGACGGTTCTAAATTCCTCTTTTGACCAAAACATGCGAGAGGTTGACACTGATTTCTTATAGATTACTTTCAACTACTCCCTCTGTCCCAAATTTCTTGTCTTAGATTTATCTAGATACGGATGTATCTAATACTAAAATGTGACTTGATACATCTGTATCTAGACAAATCTAAGACAAGAATTTTGGGACGGAGGGAGTACTTTATGAACATCAATGCTACCTTTTAAGAGGGTATATTTGCCTCAGTAACTTGTGTTATGGATATTGCATGTAATCCCTCTGCTCTCATGCCTTTGAAGACATGTTCTAGTGTCTTTGTTCACTCATTTCTGTGCGTATATATAGTCATATATGGAGTATAATATCAAAAATCATCTTATATTTCTGAACGGAGGTAGTAATAAAATATGGTTTCTGTTTGAATTAGAACCAGGTCCGCGGTGGAGATGAAGTTCTCAAAGTCATGTCGTGTGAACTGGAAGACCTGATGATGAGTTCTACTGCTGAACTATCCAGCTGTTGTGTCCTTGTCGCCACGTGTCCTGAACTAGTGTTTTCCTGTAGCATTGTTGTCAGGCGTGTTCTCGAGGCTGTACTTGACCACAACAATTTCCTGGATGTGCCTTCGATTACGAAGGGTGTGGTTCTTGTAAAGCTTCCCAAAAAATCTGATGTGGCATGTCTTCATCATCATGTTTATGAGTGGAAAGACCACTCTGTTAGCTTCTCCAAGGTTGACAAGATGGTGATGGTGCATGTAGACATCTCACACGAAGTCCATGGCCTAGTCAGTTATGCGAGGTTCATCCTGTAGGTCGGTGGCAAGAAATAGTCTGCAGAGTTTAGTTAGTGCAACTTTGCTTGTCTGCAGTAAGTACTATTGTTCAGTACTTGATTTGTGTTTGTGAACCCTATATTTTTTATTAGTACTGTCGCTTTTGGTATGTGGTCAGTCCTGAGAATGGTCTATGTTAATGTTTGTCCACTCAATTCAGTCTGTATATTTTGAAGTATCTAGGTCATATTTTTTGTGAGGACGGTTTATCAATTATGGTTACACTCCAATATTTGTATGCATTGTAGGGTTTATCGCACCTACCAGGATTTCCAGTCCCATGGATGTTCGGTCCATATGATTTGTCACAACCTTTAGACTGTCCTACTTGTGGGAGTAGGCGGGGCCCCTGCATGCCACGCGTAGTTGGACGATCAATCTTCTGTTTAGTACTTCAACATAGTGATTTCCTGGTAAGGATTCACTCGTGTCACATCAAGTAAATCTTATTGATTTACTATCTAAATCTTATTGATTTAATGTCATGTTTTATTTCTTTTCCTGCAATTTTACGATGCAGGTTTTGCCATGTGACATTCATCACAGAATAAACCGTTTGGTTTGCTCTACGATGGCTATTTTTGCAGGTTTCACTTCTTATGTCGTGTCAGTAACGAAGGCACTGTCCATCACTTATATTACTGGAAAAATTGGATCAGTCTATTGTCTGAGTACAAGTTGAATCCCTATGATGAACTGCAGTTTGGTTTAACAAAAACGCCACAATTAGTCCTTCTTGCATTTAAAAGAAATGAAGAAAAAACTGGATCACGGTCACGGATCCTAGTCAAGTTAGAAAGCTGATCATAGCAAACCAGACATGATCGTCGCTGTCTCGCACAGATCGAGCACCGGCAGTTGCTCTAGCACTGACAGCGGCAGCAGCTCAGTCTGATCCAGCTGAGGATTGGCCACCGACCACGTCAGCGAATCAGTCTGATCTACCGGAGGATCGGGCATCGACACCGGCACCTGCTCCGACACCGGCACCAGCTCTACAAGGAGCACCATCTCCGGCAGCAGTAGCGGTTTCGGCACCTGCACCAACACTTGCACTTGCATCTGCTCCGGCCCATGCAGTTGCACCGACAATAGACTGGGGTGCAGTTCGCACTTCATATACCAAAGTCCTTACAAAAACCGACATGTCCACCTTCTTGGTAAGCATTGGCCGCCCAAGTGCTTCGTTCTTCTTTCTTTCCATGTTGTTTCACATGATTCACTGTGTTGATCTAACTATTTGGGTACGTCTTCTTGTTTGCAAACAGACAATTCCTAGAGCAACGAGGGAGTTGTTCAACAATCCGGGCGACCGCGGCCAAGTTTCTCTTACCATGCGCAGCCTTGGTGTTGATGAACCTGCTCAATATACCATAAGTACAAAGGATGGTCGCATGATGATTGATGCTAAAGGATGGTCAAGGTTCAAATCTAAATCATATCTTGCGGTAGGGGATGATGTCAAAATCGAACTTTCTCAGCAAGGAGAGCTGGTCCAAATCAACTTTGAAATTCTTCAGTAGCACCACGCAACTGTCGAACTGATCTATCCTCCGAGAGATTTTGATGTAATAATCTGGCATGGTGAAACAAGTGTCCTGTGTGTATAAGTAGTACGATAGTATTATTTATCACATGGTATATCGTTGATAGAATTGCAACTCTGATTGCTGGTTAGGAACTGTCGTTCGATTTTATTCCAACAGCTGCCGTGCTTTATTCAATTTTGTGTATTCGTCTTGCGACAGCATCTAAAACCAGCGCCGTACCGATCGCTTGCAATATGAAAAGCACTGAGGTAGAACACATGGGCCCCCAAACATGCAGGGTCGGCCTGCGGCCCAAAGTCCAGAACCGTGAGCCTATCTGAGTATTATATTCTCAGCTGAACCCCCATAAAAAAAGCTGAACCCCCATAATGCCCGTGCGTTGCAGAGGGAGTATATTTCTCGGCAAGGTGAGCCTGTGCTATAAAATATTTTTATATTTCTTTACAGAGGGAGTATCTCTCTGTCAAAAAATATATTTATGTGTAACTAGTTACTCCTGTCTTTCTACTTCCTTTCGCTGATATGTGGGGCAACCGGCAACGGGGTCCACGTGCCATATGCACAAATTAGAGTGCACAACTTCATGGTAGACACACCCCGGTCGTAGCGCCGCAGTAATGCCCAATGAGCCGTTAAATCACAACCCCCCCCCTTCCAGCTTTAGCAGTAAGCTGGACGGACGAAGCGGCAATATTTCACTGGGCCTGAATCCCCTTCTCCCTCGTCTGCTTGTTCAGAGAAAACCCCCTCTTGGTGATTGCATAGGGTTTTCTCATGGAGAACCAGGTACGAATTCTTCATCCATCCCCGATAAATCCAAGTCCCTTGGTCGCAGGTAATGCTAGGATGGCAGCCGCCTCCGTTGATGAATTTTTCTTCCTACTGAATCTAGTGTGTTTCATTTGCAGTGCCAAAAGTGCGAGTACCCTACATGTTTCTGCGCCCTCGGTGAGACGCCACACTTGTTCCTTCTCATCCTAACACAGCATTTTGAAACGCGCACAGTATGTTCCTAGAATCCTCTTTTCTATCCGGGAGGGTGGGGTTTTTTTGAACATGTTGTGTTCTCATATTATTTTTCCTGCAGTGTATTATTTGCTCTGCCAGAACACATGTACTCAAGATTCTCACCTTGCCATAACTGAATACACTAGTTTAATGGTCACAGTGAAGACAAGCCATGGATATAAGTTCCGAGTTGGGTTCATGAACCAAGAAGATCGCTGTTTTTTATGGCCGAACTTGGATAAACTTTCTCAAGTGTTACGGACTGAAAGTTGGCGCACGAATGTTGATGGAAATAGCAGAGCCTGGTCTCATCTTCACTGCGATTTTCCACCCCGACGTCGTTCCAATTGTTCATCCATGTTAGTTTTGTATCTGGTTCTTGCTTGTTGCCTCGATTACTTCTTAATCCACCTATTCTGTCTAACTAATCACAATTTAACTTTAGAAGTAGCAACGAATCTCTCACAAAGATGCTACTTCTAACTAATATTTTCTTATAATTGGTGGCACGTGTAGGTTTTTTCAAAGTTAAGTAGTCTGCTCGTTTGTTACTCTGTAATAACTCGGCTGTTACTAATGGCACTAAAGTTGACTGGATCGACATCCACAAGTTCCTACACTTTATTGATCGTCTTGAGGTCCTTATGGGGCGTTTCAATGGTGGAAGGCCACGTGGGATATGTGTGCCACTGCTTCACTCGTTGAACAGGTCCAACTGTGTCGAGAAACTTATGGTACGAGCTGCTTTATGTTATATATGTTGTTTATAAACTATTGCTTATACACAGTTTTACAACTGTGATCTTCTTGAAACAGGAACTGCCGAGTTCTATTGTTCCTATACAGATGCCTGACCATGGTCGGGTCAGACTTGCGCTTGGTCACAACATGATGTTTATGTCGACCTACTCAATTCCCCTTGGAGGTGAAAAGATACTTATTCATGGGTGGTCTCAAATAATGAAGGCCCGTCCATCTTGGAGAATAGGACAGAAGATTATGTTCATGCTTTTCCATGGCTCTAAACCGAATATCCTATTTATTGACCATGTTGCGAGATGAAGCCGCTTTCAGAAGGTTGTGGATGCGCGAGGTGGCGCCTATACGGTTGAACCTGTATAAGTACTCATACTGCTTTCAGCTTTGGTTGTTAAGTGCCCCTGCTGGTTTCAGTTAAGGTTGTTAAGTACTCCTGCTGCTTTTACAGTATGTCGTGTTTCTTCAGTCCTGTCTTCCTCCAGTCGCCAAAACCAAACCAGCGCCGGTGGGGCCGCCTGCTTCCGCCTCCCAAGGCTGGCTGCGCCTCAGCACACACATCGCCGCCCCACCGTCTCCTAAATCGTTAACGCCGACGTCCTCCGCGCGCTTTGGTGCGCTCGCCGCGGCAACGCCCTCTCGCATTGTCAACATGGTCAACAAACAACAGGAATCGGCAGACATGGAGAGGATGACAGTAGGGGCCCACCACGTCAGCGTATGGAAAAATAAAATGCATCCTCCTAGTGTTTTCCTAACATCTGGGACCCACGACATTGTGAGTGTATATAGTCAATAGACAAGAGAATAGCACAAGATCGGCTGACACCTGGGACATAGCTACTCGAGCAGTATTTTTTTTTGGTATTGTTGAGAGGGAGCAGGGTTTGAACTGGGTTGTGGCCCGTCTAGCCCAGGCTTATATTTTATGTTCACCATGTGACCAGCCCAGCTATTTTTTCTTTGTGAAAATGAGCCCGGTTTATTTTTTTCTGAAGAATACCCAATCCAGGCCTACTTATTTTTCTACGCCCTGATGGGCTGCAACTCTTTCAAGACGCCTGCAAATCTTGAAAGTAATATGAAATGGGTTGTAAATATAAAAACAGATGACAAATTGGCAATTACTTTATAATTTCTGAATTTTTTCACATTTTCAGATTCCGATTTCACTGGGCATTAACCTAATTTAAATATACCTTCAAAGTACTTTAAATCTGGCTCGACATTTCGGTATTAAAAATAGTTTGCAACCCACAGAAATATGCGAAATTGGCCCTGGCCAACCAAAAAAACGACTGCAATAAATTGCATAAGAAGTTGCCATGAGCTATATATAAATTATTAAAAAAAGGGAGTGGTCTGACTTGTGGGCATGTTTAGTTGACGCGTATGCAAGACTTTTCAGTTATTATATACGTCAACAAAAGATTCTTATATACGTCAACAAAAGATTCTAGCACACATAACCGTTGGGTGTCAATCCAACGGCCGTCGTGTTTCTTCAATCTCTGATCTTCTTGCTCCAGCCGCCAAAGCAGCACCGGTGGGACCGCCTACTCCTGCCTCCCGTGGACGGCTGTGCTGCCGCGCAGACCTCAGGGCCCCCTACTACTCCCACCGCTGGCCAGGGCATCCCTCTACTCACCCACACCCCCTGTTATTCTGTGGCGACGGCAGCCTCACACCGCAGCCGAACCGGTGAACCCTCGTACTCCTCTCCACACGGGCTTCCACTGCCGCGTCTTCCCCGGCTCTGCGTCGTCCCCTTCCTAGGCCTCGCCGTCGTCCACCGCCGAGGTGCTCTTGGCGCGGCGTGGTCAATGTGGTCAACGACCTACTTCCATCGGAAGAGTACTGTACGTGGAGAGGCTGATAGCTGGGTCCACGGCAGCCACAAGAAAGTGCCTCCTTATTACGCGGAAAATAATTATTCCTCCACCTGATAGAAGGGACCCACCGGACGGGCCACCAGTATTTCGCGAAAAAAACGTTTCCCCTTGACAGCTGGGACCACAGGACGGGCCACCATATTTTGCGAAAAAAACATTCCCCCTGCTGTCAGCTCGGACTCACCGGAAGTGTCTCTTATTACGCACAAAAAAATGAATACCCCCTGCTAGCTGGGACCCACCTTGGTGGGAGGCTGACTTGTGGGCCTACTAAGTTGACTGGGACGGAGGCCTTTGTCAACTTTAGTCAATACATGAATGATTCTAGCTCCAGTGACCATACGATGTCCATCCAACGGCCGTAGTGCTTCTTCAACCTCTCGTCTTCTTGCTCCAGCCGCCCAAAGCAGCGCTGGTCGTGCCGCCTGCTCCTGCCGCCCGTGGCCGGCTGTGATGCCGCGGAGGCCTCACCGCCCCCTACTACTCCCACCGCTGGCCAGGCCATCCCTCTACGCACCCACACCCCCTCTTATTCTGCGGCGACGACAGCCTCACACCGCAGCCGAACGAGTGAACCCTCATACTCTTCTACGTGTGGGCATCCACTGCCACGTCTTCCCCGGCTCTGCGTCGACCCCTTCCTAGGCCTCGCCGTCGTCCACCACCCTGGTGCTCTTGGCGCGGCGTGGTCAACATGGTCAAGGAATGGCTTCCATCGGACGTGGACTGTATGTGGAGAGGCTGACAGCTGGGTCCACGGCCGCAGCAAGGAAGTGCCTCCTTATTACGCGTAAAGTAATTATTCCTCCACCTGACAGCGGGGACCCACCAGATGGCCACCGTATTTCACGAAAAAAACGTTTCCCCCTGACTGCTGGGACCCACCACCTACATCTTCGCACGGAAGGAAGTGCGTCCGAAAAAAAACAATTCGCCCCCCTGACAGCTGGGACCCACCAGCTACATCTTCGCACGCAAGGAAGTGCGTCCGGGCAAAAAAACAAAACGATTCCCCCCTGATTGCTGGGACCTAGCAGCTATAGCTTCGCACGCAAGGAAGTGCGTCCGGGCAAAAAAACAAAAACAAAACGATTCGCCCCCCTGACTGTTGGGACCCACCAGCTACATCTTCGCAGGCAAGGAAGTGCCTGACAGTCGGGACCCACCTGGTCGAAGCGTACGTAGCATTGTCATTCTGGTCGTGAACGAGTACGTACATATATACTGGTCGATGTAGAGGCACGCACATGTCATAGTAGAGGCGCGTGCCTGTCGTAGTAGAGGCGCGCACGTAGCATGTACATGTACGTACAGCAGCCAGGGTGCAAGAAAGAAAATACGGCCATGTATGTACATATGGGCAGGGTCTCGAACGCCTACTCGTGCATACGTACGGCCAGGGCTCGTGTACATGGCTGGGTCGGAACAGAGAAACAGCGTCGTCGTCGTGTTCATGGGGAGGCAACGGAATGCGTCGTGTTCATGGGGAGGCAACGGAATGCGTCATGTTCATGGGGAGGCAACGGAATGCGTCGTGTTCATCGGGAGGCAATCGACCGGCCACATTCAAAACGGGATCCTGTTCATTGGGAGGGGTCTGGCGTACCGCAAAACGGAGGAAACGGACCTCCTATAGTCGAAATGGGGGTCTTGTTGATCGGGAGGGGTGTGGCGTACCGCAAAATAGAGGAAACGGACTGGTGTTGGAGCGCTACGGTCGAAACGGGGGTCCTGTTGATCGGGAGGGGTGTGGCGTACCGCAAAACGGGACTCCACGGGATACTGTTCATCTCCACCGTCGACCTCCTCCAGCCTCCACAGGCTACCGTCGACCTCCTCCAGCCTCCACGGGCTCCTGTTCATCCAGCCTCCACCGCGCGCTACTCTACTGGCTACTATTCAACCAGCCCTCCACGGGCACCCCTCCACCGTCTACTATTCATCCAGCCCTACACACCACAAGGTCCTGTTCAACCACCCCTCCACGGGCACCCCTCCACCGTCTACTGTTCATCCAACCCTCCACCACACCACGGG